>NW_027185665.1:8963022-8992019 GCF_028583685.1 Petaurus breviceps papuanus
GTGTGTGTGAGAGAGAGAGAGAGAGAGAGAGAGAGAGAGAGGGAGGGTGGGGGAGGGGTGTAAGTGAGGGGGGGGGGGGAGGGGAGGGAGGGGGAAAGTTGAGACTGGATCGTTGCTGAGTAGTTTCTTTTTTCTCTGAGATCCATTCATTCTTTGCCTGTACCTCCTGTTGCATAAATGATGCGCTGAGAGCGGCTTTTTTTTGGATTTGGTTTTAGAGTGGATGTTACCAGTTTTGATCGTCTCTTTTGGAAATATAATACCTTTTTTTTTTTGCTACTGCTGCCCCCTCCATCTTAAAAAATACCCCCCCTTCTCTTCCCCTCCCCTTCCACTTCAATTACACCCCTCCCCCATCCCCCCAGTCTCCAAAAATCCGATTGTGTTTCCTCTAAGGATCGGGACTGGGTTCTGATTGCGGTTATTTCCATGTTTCTAGGTTTGTGTGATTTTGCTAAAATGCATCACCAACAGCGAATGGCTGCCTTAGGGACGGACAAAGAGCTGAGTGATTTACTGGATTTCAGTGCGGTAAGAAAGAACGGTGGAAACTAACTACAGCTGTAAAACAAAACAAAACACTAGCAAAAACCAAATAAACTGTAATCTAAAGTACAAGAGTAATTTTTAATGGGCTAAGCCCATGCTAAATTTGAATGTCTTTATGGACAAGTCTTTATCTTTTTTTGGGTGAAATTTAAGAAAAAGACATTTTCCTTCCCCCCCTTTTTTCGATTCTATGTAGCATAGAAGTCCCCTCCCCCAAGAAAATTAGAGTTCAGAGGGAAAAAAAACACCTTTAAATAAACCAGACTGAACGTATCAGAACATTGAAAGTACTTGTACTTTCTCACTCCTCATTGTTTCAATAACAACAATTTTTTTTTTTGGACATAGATAAGAGGAGGAGCCAACTGTCTCAGTTTTGTTTTAAACTGATGCTTTGGATCAGAAAGACCTTCTGTCCTCCAAGTGAAATCTCTCCTTAGGATTCTAAAAGCTCTCTAGACATATATGTTATACTTACTTATATGTAAGTATATATGTTTGCCTCCTTTTGGATGTGCAGTTTGTAAATTTAATAATCTCTAAACCAGCATTAGCAAAAATGTGTACACATGGAGAGTTTAACAGCCTTTGCTGTCCTTCTCATCTACCTCTCTATCCCCCTGCCCACATTCAACCCCAAACTTGCCAGGAATATTTATTTATTTTTAATGATTTCTGAGTTTGGTGATAAGATGCATTTGCAAAACAAAACCAAAAACTAGTAATCCACAACATGCACCATCCAAAACCGCCTTGTAAATGGGGTTGCTTCAATGCTGCTAGTGCTGCTGGTGCTGCTGCTGGTGCTGGTGCTGCTGCTGCTGCTGCTGCTGTTGCTGCTGCTGCTGCTGACTTTTCTTTGGAGAAATGGCTTTCAGAAGTTTGTCCAGGAAACGTAGCCTGAGGCAGCTTTGCAGCCCCCTCTTAGCTTGTTGCACTTTTCCCATTTGTTCCTTTGCTTTTTGCAGGCTCTGACTCAGGGAAGGTGCGTATTATACACTAGAAACGTCGAAGAAGAGGGAAACCGATTAGGGTTGAAATAAATGTAGGGGAGAGGAGAGAAGAGGAAAGGAGAGGGGAGAAAGAGAGAGAGAGAGAGAGAGAGAGAGAGAGAGAGATAGTGAGTCTTGCTTCAAATTGCTCTCATGTTAGAGACGAAATGAGAATTTAGTGCAGGTGGCAGTTTGCATTCATTTTTATTTGGGTTCACATATGACAGACAAATCTTATCCGGGATTGAAATGGACGTTGCCACCTTCATGGCTAAGGTTTTAAACTTAAAACCAGCAACTTTTTTCCTCTTCTTTGTGGAAATACTAGATTCAGGGGAGGCTTGTTGTATCTAACTTCTTGATGACATTTTGGGGACTGTGTTTTTTCAAAATGTTAATAATACTGTCTAGGAATCTAATGAATCTAATTGAAAAGAGTGGTGTGTAAGAGAAGGTTCGGGGGGGTGGGAAGAGTCTGGATTAGTAATATTGTGCCAGTTTTAGTTTTGAGTTGAATGGTGATGTGTTGTGTTAAAGAAGCCCTTTACATAAGCTTTGACTTATTTGTTAAGAATGTGAAGGAACTTTTGACTAGCTGTGAACACACAAAAAATGTCGTTTCTTTTCTAGCAGTAATGTTGCTTTGTTTCTTTTAGATGTTTTCACCTCCCGTGAGCAGTGGGAAAAATGGACCAACTTCTTTGGCAAGTGGACATTTTACTGGCTCAAGTATGTAAATTCTTTTCCTTAGTGTGTAGTTAAAATATTATTAGTTGTGTATTACCTTGTAATGTATGTATGTATATGGGGCTCTCTTGATCTTTTTTCAAAAGTAGTCACTGAAATATAAGCAAAATGACATGAATTATTTTGGGGTTCAACAGTTCTATGGCACACAAAAAATTCTGGGGTTCTTTTTTGAAATTAATTTTTTTGCTTCCTCTTTGGCAAGACAGTTATCTCAAAATTCCATCACTTAGCTAAAAAAAATGTTTCAGATGTTGGTAATCAAAAATAAAGATCATCCCTTTTAAAGGAGAATTGTTAATGTGGAGGATAATTTAATATTCCTATGTACTTAAAATCAGATTTAAAAAAAAATCTGTTAGTAACTACTGGGTTAAATTAACCCTTTTAAAGGGAAGAGCACTTCATTTTGAAGGTGAATGCACCTTAGTGAAATTCATCCTACATATAGAATCTCTTGTTAATCTGAGGGATTGAACAGAAATATTTTAAAATACCCTTTTAAATACTTTACCCATTGTCCTTCCTATTTTTCCACTGAATTTTTATGTAGTTATAAATCAGCTTCTAAATTTCAAAAATAAGAGAGCATTGTTTCGTGTTTAAAAAAACAAACAAACAAAACTCAGTGGTATTCACAAAGAAATCTATGTGTATAATGACTGACAATTAAGGAGGAGTTTAAATGTGAGGATATTTATATGTCTGGGTGTACCTAAGATTAAATATGAAGATGGAAAATAAACCATATATTAGAATGTATTTAATATCTGTTCACTAAGTTTCATTTAAGAAGGATTCTTACTTTGTTGCTTCCAGTCCATAAGTCCAGGCAAAAAAATGCATCTATGATTGTTAAAAACAGCTGTAATATTTTAAGAGTGCTGACTGTTGTACTCAAGAGTAGATTATGCATATGGATGTAAACATGTAGTACTCTTTGCAATCTAGTGGGTAAATGCTGACATCTTTTAACTCTGAGATTCCAATGGAAATATCCATTAGTCACTGAATATAAATTTTTATCTGTTATTTTCATTTGGTACTGGAACGACAAAAGAAACTTGTTCAGCTGTATGTTTTGGACTCTTTGTGCAGTCTTACTGAATTCGTTGTTTTTTTTTTTAACTTTATTTCAAAACAAGACAAACATTTTGTTTTGTTACTAAGTTTAGAGGAAGGGGTTGTTGCACATGCAGTGTACATTTTTCTCTTTTGTAACACCAGATGCCTTCTTATGGTTAGTTTTGTATATTTTCTTTATTATATAACTTCAAAGTTTAAAACACCAATGTTGAAAGCTTAGGATCATGGTTATTGGTGCATTTTCAGTTTAGTGACTTATGAGAATTTATTTCTTTGATTTCCTTTCAATTTGTTGTTGCAATATCTCCCAAGTCCTGTTTCTCTGACATGAACCTACTACACAGTACTTTGATGTAAAATCTTCATGTAAGTGTTTGAGTAGAAATGAGGATAGTGTCTCTTTTAGACAAATCAATTTTTCATGTTCAGACACAATCAACATTAAATAACGAACCTTATTTTTCACAGTAATTTTCTTAATGTGCATCTTGATGTTTAATATATTTGGTTAAAATTTTAACCTTCAAGTAGAGTATACTAGAATATGCAGTGATAGACAATTTTGAAAATCAGCCCTTCAGTATTGTGAAGTGCTGAGAATTACCATTAAACCTGAAACATTTTGAAATGACCTAAGTACATCACTGTAAACAACTTTTAATCAGTTAAGGTAAGTTAGCAACTTGCAGTTTGTGACACAAGAATGAATATAACTCTACTCCTAGTTGATTCTCTAATTTCCTCAACATTAAACAAAGTATAGTTGTTATACTATTATTTAATAAATGTTCAAAAACTGCTTATAATCATTATGAGAACATAGGCATGATAAATAACAGGATGCATGAATGAATTTTGAACATGGTAATATATTGAAGTTTATACAGTCACTTAGGAACATTAATGTTTCATTTAAAAAACTAAAGATTTAGCATGGAATTATTAGGTGATTTTGAAGGAAATATACTATAATTTCCTCTTTTTGAGTTATGGAAATACACATTCAGACTTTATATTCCAGGTGTAGTGTTGAGGCTAAAAGTCTGCTTTCATGAGTTAAAGGTATGGTCACTATAGCCAATTAAATATGCAAACTATACATTTGATGTGCTGTGGTGATGTTAATAAATAGAGGCTGCAGAGTAGTAGTATTCATTCAGCTCTGTCTTTGTAAAACAAGAATATTAATTAATGAGGCTAGTTTGTATTTTCAGAGACACAATCATAAAACTTTTAACCCATGATAATTTCACATATCAGATAACACGAATTATATGCAATCTGCCCTTTCACTGGCTGACTGTACCATGGAAGTTTGAACAGAGAAACATGATTTGTTTCTATAAATCTTCTTCACCTTGATGTTTGCAGTCCTAAGGAAGCTAATCCTACTGTGGATTATCATCCTACTGTGTTAACTTTGAAAGTTTTAAAAGGCAGAATAATAAATAAAGAAGGAAAGAAAGGAAGGAAGAAAAAAAGAATGCAAACTGGAAATAATCTGCATTTTACTGGAAATCAAGTATGTTTTGCAAAGCATGTTAATATTTCGTGCTTAAACTTCCCAGCAGCTTTTGACTTGTTTGTTACAGGATGCCCCATTGTGATTTTGTAATATGTGAATAAAAATTTAAGTATCTCCATATTTCCTTTAATCTTTAATTTCACAAACATGGTTTTTCCTACCACCTTAAGAAATGGTGAGGCTGCAAGGGAGAAAGGAATGTAACCTGAGCTACAGCCCTGACATTCCCAGGGAGCATTTTTCACATGAAAGGCTTTTGTCAACCCAGTAAAGGACCAGCAGTTTTTGTTTGATGTTTGCAGGTGTTCAGCAGAGAGCACTAAAACAATTCAGCCATGATGGTTCAGAGCTTCTATGACCTTAACAGGGAGAATTGGTGGGCTCTGGAATTATTTTAAAGAAAACTTTCTTGCGTTTATTTCAACCTGCATGTTGACTTCACAGAGTGATTTAATACCTGTTAAGTCATTGGTCTTAAACAGAAAGATACTTGTTTTCATTTACATGGAACTTTATATATAAAGGTAGATAAGATGACCAAAAGGGGTTCACCCAGTCTCACAATTTCTGCATTTATGAGAGGGCCTTCAAACCTAAATCACTTTACTACTACATCAAACCTATTAGCACCTATTTAACTTGCAGACTTTTTGAAAAAATAAATTTTATGCTTGATTTACACTACTGTGTAAATTAAGCTACTGAAATTTGTTGATACTGAAGAATTTGTTAGATGAGAAGACACCTAGTCACTGTTGTTACAGTTCTGATTTCCGGTGTTTTTATGAGGAATATTGGCTCCTTTTCCCCCAAGGTTCAAAATTTGACATTTATTATGTTATTACTCAATTTTACTTAGGTTTTCAAGTATCTGTTAAAATTGCCAACTATATTCAGGTTCATCCATGTTTCTAAGGATGTACAACCAAACAAAATACACTGAATGCTAGGAAAGCCCATCAGTTCAGTTAATATAGAAGGAAAAAGTCAGTCCAGCTGGTTGCTTGGCATCATCCAGGTAATTATTTAGGACTTGTATAGACATGGCCCATGTCAACTTGAAAAATCTAAAAACTTATTTATAATTGCATTAAACATATTAAGAGTTGTCCAAAATTATAAATCACTGGGAAGCCTTAATTTATTAATTGACCTTTTTTACTTTTTATTTTGACCTGTGATTTCACTGGAATCTCCCTCAATTGTACTTTAACTTAGTAGTCTTACAGGTTTGCTTGAGGGACTTGTCCAAGGCTCTGAGCCCAGTATATCAGAGGTAGGACTTGAACCCAGGTCTTCCTGACTTTTAAGTCAGCTCTTTATCCCTAAGCCATGTTGCCTCTTCTAGATACTTGAATTATTATCATCATTATTGTTGATAGTTATCCCAAATAAGCATTTGTTTACAAAGTTATGGAAACTTTTTGTCAAAATCTGTATTTTTCTACATAGTACAGTTTGTAACAGTAGTACACTTTAGATGACTTAGAGGAAAATTTCCAATAAATTATTTTGACAATTTTAAAAAACCATTGGCTTTTATGTGAACTTTATACATAAATGTAAACCTCCACAATAGCTATTTTAATCATTTTAATGTGATGGGGAAAAATAGTCCCAGTGAAAGGGATTGCAGAATGGTATTACATGCTCTTTGAAGTATAATACTGGAATTGTAGAGAAAAGAGTAATTACAGTAGGATATGATATTGGAAAAAAGTATAGGAATTTAATAAATCAGACACAAGAAATGTTATTAACCCTATACTACCTTAGATCTCTAAATATTAGTGCTTCAGGGACTTTCAAGACCATTTTGTCCAAACCCTTTGTTTTACAGATGAGCAAACTGATTTACACAGTAGTGACTCCCCCAAGAGAATACAACAGTCTCGTGGCAGATCTGATCCATGATCCCATTGTCTTTCCACTCTATCATACTGTCTACTTCGAGTTGAGATACAGTGAAGCTCCAACTTCCAGTACATTTTCATTCAAAATGTGTAGTTTTATTTGAATGTCAGTTTTTATACTTTATGTATCCTACTTACCATCCATAATAGTTCAATATTTTTGTGAATTGCTTTACCAAAATTAGTCTAACCCTCCATTGTAAAGCATGTGGAACCCTTTTACTAGCATCGGTTGCTCACCAAATGTAGAAGTATTTTGCAGTAATTTTCTGTTCCACTGGGAAGCCCTTAGGAAAGAAGCAACACATTTTCTTTCTTAACTTGTGCCGTCACTCTATATCGCACGGTTGTATGAGCTAACATTTGCACATAAAGATACGGATAGTGACCAACCAATTCTTAATGAACTTCTCATAATCTGTCCACTCCCTTTATTACTTGGTCCTCTTTGTAAACATTTGGGAAGTAGTTGGTTGGGGCCACAATTGTTTAGAACAAAAAAAGACCACTAGTGACATTTTATCCTTCTAATAATGTTATATTGGTGCTAATAATGTGATACTTGGCCTGGAATTTTATTCCATGTTCTATTGTATTTGAGAATAAATTTTAAAATATGAGCTGAAAAAAATTCTGTAAACTGTACACAAGATTTTCCTTATGTAGTTTCCATATGAGAACTAGGTTTTCCTCAGTCTTTATCTTTAATTCCTTTTTTTTTTCCAAACAAAAAGAGAATTTGCAACATCTATTTCTATATATTATGCCGAGGTCCTATACATTGATACGACATAAGGGTGACAATTAAAATATTTCGTTTTCAATTATCCTTATGTATATAACTGAAACCATTAGTTGAGGTAATAGCATATGAATGTTTCTAATTTTGTTTTCTTTATAAATGGGCTTTATTTCAAGCTGTAAAAGTTCAGCAGTTTATTATCTTATTTGTTTTTCATATTCACAAGAAATAACAATACAGATTGTCTCTCTGTACTATCCAAAGTAAAAAGAGTTTTGTAGTATTAATAAATGTTTTATTGGACACAAGTAGTTCAAGTGTTACATTTTCTAGGTTCAGATAAAGTAGGACTCTTTGTGACACTGTCTCCAGTAAATAAAGTGCCTTAAACAAGCACAGGGATCCAGGAAATGTTGAGCCTGAAATACTTAACATTTTTGACAACATCAGCAAATTATCCTTTCCCTACTATTGTAACGAGAAAATCACTTAAATAACAGATGAATAGCTAAGTCACATACACATATATAATAGAACTATGTAATGAAAGTTTATGCTGTTAATTGCTTGAATCTGTCTTAAATGCTTAGAATCATAGAGCACTAAAGACTGTCATAAACAGTTTTGTTTTGAGCTTAAAATTATTCTTTTTTTCTTTCATCTACTATGATAAACAAAGTAATTTTGTAAGCTTTACAGATCAAACATTTACTTCTAATGGTAAGCTACATTATATAGGAAGTTTTCAAGTTAGGTCTAGAAACTGACTAGAGTCCTGGTGGCCCCAGGCCTGTGATTTTCAGTGTTTAGTATTATGATGCTATTTAGATCTGTTCCCATAAGCCAAGATAACAGATCTTAAGTTGCTTAATAAGGAACATGGTGTATTTTTGCAATGTTCTTCAGTTTACGGGTCTTGAACCAAAAGCTCCTTAGCTAAGCCTTTAGACTTGGATACATATGGTGCTTATGTTTTAGTTGTGGCAGGACACAGGAAGAAATTGAAGCTGGGAAAGTTGGGAAAGAGTTTTTATGGTGTTTCACAGGCTGGTTTATATGACCTGTTGTTTTGGGGGTTCTCAGTCTTGGAGGTTTTAGGCAAAAGTCATCTGTGATAGTCCAAAATTTTTTTTTTTAATGTCTGTATCAGATTCTTCCTTATTTGAACAGTTCTTAAATTGTCTATCAAAATTACATTTTGGAGTTCCACATGCAATCTATGCCATTTTAAATGCTTTAAAGCCCCTACAAATTCAGAAAGAGAGTTAGCACATGGAATATAGGTAGACACTTATGAGTCCCGTCTCTCTTAACCTGATCTAGTGAAAAATTCCATGGCAATATATTTGTCCTAAAGACATTAGTGATTTGATTTTATGGAAAAAAATGTTATTACTTTGTGATGTCACTTTTTCACAAAACATGCAAAAATAGAAAAAAATTGAGAAAAGTTTACTTTCATTTCAAAAGTAAATGAAAACTGAATTAATCAGGATATTAAACAACCAGATATGCTTAAAATCTGTTTATTCTGATGTATTTCTGAGCTATGATAAGGTATTTTTATTTAAAGGTGCAGTAAGACTATTGTCCAAATAAATGCTATTGTACTTTTGTGTGACAATTAACATTTAATGAATGACTTTCCAGACTGCCATTGGTGGTAATTACTATATGTAGTTTATTAGCTGCAATCTATTGTTGGTTGTAGCCTGTATTGATTTGTTTTGCAAACAACGCTTCACATGTGCTGATGTATTTGTACATTACTTTTAAAGAACCTGTTTTGTTCTCTAATGTTACAAATGTCTCTTGGACTAAGATATTTGTAATGGAAATTAAGTATTCACTAACCTTTCTTCTATGAAAAATCTTTCTTTACTGAAAAGCCCCTAAATTACTGTGTTTGAAATAAATACATCATAGAGCTGGAAGAGACCTTAACAATGTTTAACCCAACCTTCTCATCTTACAAATTGGGGGGGGGGGAAGGGAATGAGTCCTGGAAGAAATGAAGTGACTAGTCTGAGGTGATACTTGAACTTCTGAATCACACTATGTGCAGTTAGGGTTGGAACAAATTCTTTCAACTTTAATGTCTCCTGAAAGGCACAAAACAGATATGACTTACTGTGTGTAAAGAACTAATAAAAATCGAGAGGTTATGGTACTGACATATAGCCCAGCTTCCCCTGTCATCACATGTTTTAATTTGGCTAACATTTGACGAATAACTGTTAAAATGTATTGTGTTATTAAAAATAACAAAGTAAGACCTGTGATTAAATATCAAGACTGTAATTTAATCTGGAGTGTTCTGGTACTGTTATAAACCATTTCCCTTTTTTTTTGTACCAGATGACGTCAAAAGGCAGCTTGATTGAATTCTGACCCTGTATTACAGGAGCACCTGCTAATGCCTCTTTGCTTAATGGTCTGTCAGCATTTCCATTACAAACTTTTTTCAGACATCTTTAACTTAGCTTTGAGTATTTGAACTAAGCTAATGGTTGGCATGTAAGCTTTCAGTCAGGGAGAAAATATTTTCCCAGTTCTGCAGAGTAGCCAGCAACAAACCCTCATTATAGACTCCATGGTGGCTCTATTAGAATTCTCTTCTCTGCTTTTACATATCTTTCATTTTAACATTTTTTGGTAGTACTTATATTTATTATATAGAAACTAATCCTAAGAGACTTAATATCCAGTCTCTCAAGGTATGATATTTTAAAACCTGGTGCCCAGGACACAAACTACTAAGATCTTGACACCGAGGGAGAATATTGAAATTTTAGCTCTAGGCATTAAGTTTGTACAACTAAGGGGAAGGAAACACATGAGAATGATTCATGGTTTATCAGGCTTATCAATCATTTGCATACCTACCCTAGGTAACTGATTGGAGAGATTTATTTATTTATTTAAAATATCTTGCCCAGGGTCACAGAGCTAATATGTGACAGAAGCAAGGCTTGAACCTAAAGGCCATTTCTCTATCTTCTATAGCAGGACACCTCTCGTAGTTTCAGTCTCTATCCCTATTTCTATCCATTTTATTTCCTAGTAGAATAAATTGCCCCATTTTAATTGTATTGAAAATGACTTTGCATATGTGAGAGATGGAGACGGAGAAAGAATTACACTTTAATACCAGTTAGTCTTGGTCCTTAGTGGATGTTCATAATTGATGGTATCCCAAAGGTGTCTCTGATTTTATATATCTGCTTTTACTCCACCATCTTGACGTTGCCCCGCCTTTTTCAATTGATTTTATACATCTACTCTAGATGTGTGTATGCACACACATATATACATATACATACATTTATCTGTGTGTGTCTGTGCATGTATGTATATTTCTCCTTCGATTATTCTATAAATTCTTATGTAAGTACTGGCTTCCATGGTAGAATATATGTTCTTTGAGAGAAGTGCTTTCATTCCTTGTGTTAGTATCCTTAGCCAAACTAGCACTTAGAAAGCACCTAGTGCATTTGTTTGTTGAGTGACCGATTGATTGATTGATTGATGTTGAAGCAGAGTTACAGGCTTTATGTCACTTTCAGTTATTCATTGTGATGTCAGTGCTCTTTAGCCTCTTGATTTAGGCTACTTTCATGGATATTTATTTCATACTTGTTTGCAGACTTTATAAGCCTTTGTACAATACCTCCCTATGCTGTAGACTTGGTTACATCATATGTTTGATCCTGTCCCCATGTGATTATATAGATGTGTGTGTATATATACATAGATATACATGTGTTTATACATATATATGTATGTATACACATACACAAATATAATCTCTCTCACCAAGACAGTAGCGCAGGGAGCTTATTGCACATGTTTCCCATGTCTTCCAAAACTAGGCACAATGACATACTATTGTGCTAAATGTGAAGTAGGCCACATTCTGCTCCTCTTACCTCCATTATGTACCACATACCCTGGGACTTCAGGTAGAAAATGGAATAAAACTTCTTGAGGTGGCATAAAAAGGACCTGAAATATTAAAGGTAATTGTCACAATTGATAGCCAAGAGTGGATTTTTATGATTTTTTTTTTAAAATATGCATTTCCTAACACAGATTAGGTGGTTATTTGCTTTATCAGCAAATACATCTATAAAATCTCCAAAATCAACTGTTGGTTATCAACCATGTCAATTGTTTTCATGTAGAACAAATGTGACTTGATGTGGGAACTTTATATTCAGTGGGGGAAAAAATACCAAGATAGCAAAAAATGCCCTCAAAATACCAAGATGAAGAAAACTCACTTTTTTTTTACTTTCCAAATAAAATAGTTTAAGAATATGATTTCATTTTCATGACCCTACTGTCCTTTCTTTTAATGCTGACACATCCATTCTTTTGGAAATTCCTGCTTTTGTATAACTTTATTATAATAAAGAGCAAAAAGCTTCTGATAGTTTTTGGTTGATGTCTTAATTAGACATGAATATTAAGAATCATGGCCATATTGTTTTGTGTTCTTTTTCTCAAAGAGGTAATTTAATATTTTTCAGGGACCATATTAGGTAGATATTCAGTGGAAAAAAATGCCTCCCAAAATATCAAGATGAAGAAAACATTTACTCATCCTGTTTTACTTTCCAAATAAAATACTTTGAGAATATGATTTAGTTTTCATTATCTACTGTCATATTTTCCAAATGCAGAAACAGCCATTTATTTGAAAAATACTTTTGTGTCTTTATTATAATAAAGAGTAAAGTTCTGATGATTTTCCCTTGATATCTGAATCAGAAGTGAATATTAAGAATCATAGCCAAGTTATTTTGCATATATATCTTGAAGAGTTAGTTTAATTTTTCTCAAGAAACATGTTAAGTAGATATTTTATTTTTTGAATTAAAACACAAATTAAACTTTACAATTAAACTATCTATTATGAATACAATACAAAAGTATGTTTGAACAATTTGTAATTTCAAAGATAGCTTTAAAAAAATCTACCCCATCTATTTGTCTGATGCTACCAATGACATTGAATTCATATTTCTTTTTTTTAAATGCTTTATTAACTTCTGATTTACATCATTCATTTCCGCCAGATTTTGAGTTACAAATTTTCTCCCCGTTTTTCCCCTACCCACCCTCCAAAATAGCAGTCCTACAGCATATCCCCTCCTCCACTCTGCTCTCTCCCATATTTTCTCCCATAACCCTTTTGATTTTTCCAGTGGATCTCTATGCCCCAGTGACTGTATATCTTATTTCCCAATTATATGTAAAATAACATTGATAATAGTATACATACACATACATATATACACACATATTTGAATATTTGATTTTAAAACTTTGAATTCCAGATTCATTCCCTTCCTCCCTTGTCACCCACCCTTACTGGGAAGATAAGCAGTTCAGTATAGGATGTACATGTGTGGCTAATGCAAAACAATAACATAGTAGATATATTGTAAAAGACTGACTATATTTCCCTCCTCCTATCCCACCTCCCACTTGTTCTATTCTCTACTTTGATCCCATTCCTTTTCAAAAGTGGGTGCTTCCAACTTCCCTCCCCCCCAGCCTACCCTCCCCTCCATCATCCCCCTCTCATCCCCTCCCCCCCTACTCTCCTGTAGAGTGAGATACCATATTTAGTGTGTATTTCATTCCCTCCTCAAGCCAAATTCAATGGGAATAAGGTTGACCCATTCCCTTTTGCCTTCCTATTCTTCCCCTCCATTGTAACCATTTCCCCTTGCCTCTTCTGTATGAGATAGTTTACCCCATTCTGTCTCTCCCCATCTCCTCTCATTATTCCTCTCTCACCTCTTATTTTCACCTTTTATGTATCATCCCTTCCTGTTAAATTGGTCCTGTGCCCTCTATCTATGTATACCTGTAAACATATATATACACACATTCACATATGTATTCATATACCCATATACCCTCATATATAGACATATATATTTCTATTCCCTTAAACTACTGAGAAAAGTTTAATGTTACAATTATTGTTTTTCCATGTAGGAATGTTAATAGTTCAACTTTGATAAGTTCCTTAGGATTTCTTTTCCCTGTTTACCTTCTCATGCTTCTCTTGCTTCTTGTAGCTGAATGTCAAATTTTCTGTTCAACTCTGCTTTTTTCAGCAAGATTGCTTGAAAGTCCTCTATTCCACTGAATGACCATATTTTCCCCTGAAACATGATACTCAGTTTTGCTGGGTAGGTGACTCTTGGTTTTAATCCCAGCTCCTTTGACCTCCGGAATATCATATTCCAAGCCCTTCGATCCCTCAGTGTAGAAGCTGCCAGATCCTGGGTTATCCTGATTGTGTTTCCACAATATTCAAATTGTTTCTTCCTGGCTGCTTGTAATATTCTCTCCTTAATCTGGGAATTCTCGAACCTGGCTATAATATTCCTAAGAGTTTTCTTTTTGGGATCTTTTTCAGGAGGTGATTTCTTTCCACCTCTATTTTGCCCTCTGATTCTTAAACATCAGGGTAGTTTTCTTTGAGAACTTCCTGGAGGATGATTTCTAGGTTCTTACTTTGATCATGGCTTTCAGGTAGTCCAGTAATTTTTAAATTATTTCTCCTGGATCTATTTTCTAGGTCAGTGGTTTTTCCCATGAGATATTTCACATTGCTTTCTATTCTTTCATTTGTTTGGATCTGTTTAACAGCATCTTGATTTTTCATAAAGTCATTAGCTTCCGTTTGCTCCAGTCTAATTCTGGAGCCATGATTCTCCTCATTGAGCTTTTGAGATTCTTTTTCCATATGGCAAATTCGACTTTTTAAGTCATTCTTCTCCTCATTTCCTTTTTGAGCCTCCTTTGCCATTTGAGTCAGTCTGTGTTTTTGTTTTTGTTTTTTTAAAAGCAATCGGAGTTAAGTAACTTGCTCAAGGTTACAAGGCCCGGTGTTTCTGGGTGTGGTGCTGAGTATCGGTAGCCAGATTTGATCCCCAGGTCATCCTGACACTGGAGCTGGTGCTCTTACTTGCTGAGCCACCTGGCCACCCCTAAGCAATTGGACTTAAGTAACTTGCTCAAGGTTACACGGCTAGGTGTTTCTGGGTGGGTGCTAAGTGTCTGAACCCAGGATTTGATCTCCAGGTCATCCTGACACTGGAGCCGGTGCTCTTACTCGCTGTGCTACCTGGCTGCCCCCAGTCTGTTTTTTAAATTGTTATCTTCCTCAGTCAGGCTGTTGACTCTCATTTCATAATTTTCTTGCATTGTTCTCATTTCTCTTCCCAATTTTTCCTCCGCTTCTCTTATCTGCTTCTTAAGGTCTTCTATGGCCTGTAACCAGCTCATATTTTCCTTTGAAGCTTTTGGTGCAGGAGTTCTGACTTCACTGTCTTCCTCCTGTTCCGTGCTTTGCTCCTTTTTGTCCCCAAAATAGGATTGTAATGTTTGATTCTTCTGTCTGCTTTGTTTACTTTGCCTGGTCATGTTGCCCCTCAGTCACTTAACCCCTGGGCTTTTTGCCACAGTAGGACTCTGCCACTAGACAGGGGAGCTTTTGTCCCAAATGTTGGGGTATTCTCAGTTGCCGGAGGTATTAGATGGGTACCCTCTCTGAGGTCTCCACACTCTCTGGCAAGCTGGACATACACCCCAGGACTTCCACCCTAGACTGCAATCCAGATCCAAGCAGGTTAAAGGAAGAGCGATTACCCCTCAGACTCGTGCTTGGTCCCCCTACACTGTGCAGGCCAGGAGCTGAAGCTGCCACATGGTGCTGTCTGGCTGTGCCTGGCGTCTCAGCGGCTTCTCACCCAGGGGGCAAAAGCCATGCACTCCCACTTACTGGTCCCAAAGTCCAGACTGCACTGGCCTCTCACTTTGTCCTTCCCATCTGTGTGTTGATAAATATGGAAATGGCCACAGCTGCTGCTGATCTGGAGAACTTCTGGCCGGCTGGTCAGGCCTGCCCTGGGGCTAAAGCTGAGGAGTAAGGCTGGGCATGGCTCCCAAAGTACTGTGCTGGCCGATTCCTGCCAGCCTGCTGGGCTGCCCTCAGTGGGAGGTTAGCTTCTCTGTGTCATTTTGTGGGTTCTGCAGCTCCAAAGTTTGTTTTGAGACCCATTTTTACATGGATTTGGGAAGTTGGAAACAGGAGCAGTGGGGAGGTCCTGCTTCTACTCCGCCATCTTGGCTCTGCCTAAATTCATATTTCTTAAAAACTATTCAGATCAATACTATACAAAGTAGAAGCATTTTTAGACCTATAGTTAGTTATTTGGTAACTAATTTTAAGTATCTGCAAAACTTCATTTATTACTTGAGAATCCATCACTTTACAACAGAATCACAACCTTTTTAATCTGCTAAGAACTTTGTAGTTAATCTAGTCCAGTTTCCTTCTGTTATGAATGAAGATACTAAGGAACAAAGAGATTAAGTAACTTGCCCCAGGTCACAGCAGCTAGTTATTGGCAATATAGGGTTTAAAACTGATGTATCCTGGTATGTTCGGTGGTCTTTGCAGTACACCATGCTCAGTTGACAATTCCATAAGTCAAAGTGACAACTTCTTTAGATGAAGGCAATTAAGCCATGTTAGTCAAGAGATCTGGAGTCTTCTGCCACATCTATTGCTGAGTAGCTGCTTTATATGAAAGAAGCCAGTATACCTTAATTGCTTTCTGTAGAAAATTGAAATAATTTTGTGTGGTAATCATTTAACACCCATCTGACTTAAGTTGAATACAATTTTGAGTTCTGATTTCACAAATAGATATTTTTCAAAGTCAAAAGAGGTTATTAAGATTGTGAAGATATCATTGCTGTTTTGAACATCATCATCATCACCACTATTATGTATTGCTGTTAAAAAAAACTGTTAGGGAACTAGGTAGTTATTATTACCATATACTCTGAAATATAAAGTGTCAATTCTCCAAAACAATGTAGAGTGTTAAAACGTTATAAAAGCAATTCCTTTTTTAAAAATGTGGGAGAAGGCTCAGATATAGCTCAGGCCAGAACCTATCTTAATAATATCCCAAACATTAAAAGGCACAAGCATTCATTTAATGCAAAGTATGTATTAGAAGGGACCTTATACTGATTTTGACCTTAAGATCTTGTTAACTGTTGCTATTTTTTATCAGAATTTTTTACATTTATGAAAGAGGCAGCTTGATGAAAAAAAAATAGAACTAACTTTGGAATTATGAAGACCTAGATTCAAATACTGACAGATACTAGTTATGTGTCCAAAGTATAAAACAGTTAACCTTTTAGTGTCCCAGGAGTCCTCAGAGTATGAGTGGTAGAAAAAGGAACTGTTGATATGCTTTAATGGAAGAAGATTCCAGGCTAGGATTTCCCTACACTGATGAGATCACAAATTAGAACAAAAAAAGAAATTTGTGAATCGGTAGTTTTGTGGTGTTTGGCTTCCCTTGATTTCTGTATACCTCATTTTCCTGTGTTCAAAAGCAAAGTGAAAATTGCAAGTAATATTTGAATTTGTTTTGAAAGACCATGTTCCTGGTTGTCTCTGCTGGAGAGAAATAACCCAAGTATGATGACAGTAAAAAAACCAAAAACAAAAACACCCAAAACAAAACCAATGGACTAGATCCTCTTCATGTGAATGACGGTTTAGTAAATGTTTTCTAATACTTTGTTATTCTTGAAAAATACAAGATTTGTATTTTAGATATTTCATAATAATGACCATGAGAGAATTTTGACCCTTTTGTGGGCCAAATATTTCAATACTCTAATCTGATTACATATAGCATAATGTTAACAATTGAAGGTGAAAAACATTCTTGTTGGGACATGATTGTTCTTAGTAGTGTGGCCTTTTGGTAATCCCTGGCAAATAACAAGTGTGCCAAAGTTTTGATCTCATTCCCATGGGCTATGGTGATAGTTTATCTTTTAAACATGTAGTTTACTTTCTTCTGAGATAACTTCCTTTTTCTCAGATACTTCCCAATTATTCTTCAATTTCCCCACTTCTTTTTGCTGTATAAAGTCATTTAGCTTCCCTCACTTAAGTTTTTAGTGTCTTCTGGGAAGGGAACAACCGATAATCCCAAACTTGCTAGTTCTAATAGAACTATATGTGGTAACATATAGTCTTGTCTACTTGTCTACTTTCTAGTAAGCCTTCCTTTGTAACCCTATAGTATATTCAGTACTTCATACCAATGGCCTCTGTCTCTTCAGGGAAGGGAGGAAAGTATATTTTCTCAACTCTTTTTTTGAGGCCAAGCATGGTATTTATGTTAGTGTAAGTTTTGTCTTATTCTTTCCATTGATATTATAATAGTTTATATATATATATACACATATATATATACATACATACATACATATATATATATATATATATATATATACATAGTTTTCCTGGTTTAGCTTACTTTACTCTGTACAAGTTCATATGCCCTACCATTGCTTCTCAAAATTTTTCATATTTTATCATTTCTGTTTAGCCAGTCAACAATCTTGTGAAAGGTACTGTGGTAAGTACTGGGAATACAAAGGAAATAAATAAAAAATAATCCCTTCCCTCAAGGTATTCACATTCTAATTGGGGACATACCTTGAAAATAACTAGTTATATACAATATATACAGTAGATAGAAATATATAGAGTAGGTGGAAAAATATTCCATTCTTCTGTTAAAATTTTATTAGCCATTTCCTAATCGATAGGTACCTATATTGTTTCTAATTCTTTGATACTCCAAAATTTCAGCTCTTATTATTTTTCTATCTACATCATCTATATCTATATATAGTGGCTTTCTTTATATATTTGACCTCATTTTGAGAGTTTAACAAAGAGATTTGTGGGTCAAAGTTATGCTTCAGTAACTTTATGTTTTGTTAACAATTCCAAGTTACTTCCTGTAATAGTTGGACCAATTCACAAATACACAAATAGTGTATTAGTTTGTCTGTCATCCCATAACCTATTCCATACTGACTGTTTTCTTCTTTTCATTACTTTGCTGGGTATGAGGTAAAACCTCTTGAGCTCTTTTCATTTGCATTTCCCTGATTGACCCCCAAGTTTTTAGAGTCACTTGTATTTTTAAGGATAATAGTTAAATGAAAGACAGAATGAATGTCTTCCATTTTCCTTAGAGTTCGATTGTTGGTTACGGGAAAACCAACATGATCAAGAAGGGGTTTGAACAAGAGGTTCCAGCCTCAGGTTTGCAGTTGATGCTCCATTTGCCCTCTCTGTATGTCCTTTTTAACAAGTGCAGATTGTTTGTCCCTGTCACATAAAAAATGCCATGAAAATTCAATAATAAGTGTTTTGCAAATAAAACATAATAAAATATGAATCTGGATCTGCTTAGATTAAAAATGTACTACTAAATCCAAGTTAAATAATAAAGTTAACATTTCTGACTCAGGACTATGGGCTAAAGGAGCATTGTAGCAATGTCTGTGTCCGGATGAATTTCTTTGTAGTTTTAGAGGAAGGATGATATGGTAGAAGTCTTTTGGAAGTTGAGTCCATGCCAGTGTCCTTAAAATTTACTGTTTGGCTGTACTCTCAGTACCATTCAGTTAAGAGACATGGCAGGCAATGAGTATGATGCTCTATTTGTCTTGTTAAGCATAAATTAAATTTTCTGACTTAATACAGTTATTTTCATTTGCTTATAAGAAATGAAATATAATCAGTTGTAGCTTGTATTGTGTCTGTACTGCTACTTACCTTGCAAACATCTTCAAAATTGGCCAAAAACTTTATTAGAATCTATAAAATTAGCCCAATGGAGAGTATTCATGAAATCACATTGGGCATTGGTTTCTGTTATGAAATTTCAGTTGCAACCTTTTAATAAATGAAAATGTATCATTCTTCCTATTTTAGTCTTTATGGGAAAGACTGTGAAGTTCATGTTTGTTTGTCTTTTAATGTGATTTTCATTGTCTTTATAGGGTATTGTACCCATATATCATCGATACATCTATTTTATATTCAAGAAAAATTGTTGGACAAATTGATTTTTCTATTGCTTTCTGAGTGGGCCTAGGGGTGGTAGTCGGAGAATGAGGAAGGGGGCTCTTCTTTCTTATTTAATGATCTGCTGTAATTATGCACGATCTCGGATTCCTTTTGCTTATGTTTTTATTACCAATAAACATTATGTTTATTTAGTCAGCCCTTTTAAATTGAATTCACTCTCCCTTGGTAGTCAGGTATCAGATATCATATACATAGCATGATGCCAAGAGTCCCTGCTGATGAACCTTAAACTAATACTTTTGTTGGGTGGTTTTGTTTTATGTGATGATCTATCCCACCTTAAACCAACATTATTTGATTGTATTTTGTCTGCAGTAACCTTTTGGGAGAAATCATCTGTTAACTCTTGATAAGGGGTGAGATACTACTTCCTGATTTTCCAGAGTCATAGAAGCAAACTAATTCTTTGCTTCTGTTTTCCACTTTTTGGCTAATCATTTTGTCTACTGAGTATTATTAAGAATGGTATATTTTATATTTTTAAAAGGTGCTAGATCTTTTAAGTGAGAAAGGATATATTTTATGGTATATTTGAAGAGCATTCTTTTTTATTTCACTATCTTTTAAGGTGTATATTTCCACTGTCTGGCTGATTAGCTCAATTGGTTAGATCATAATGCTGAAGCTAACTGCATGGATTTGATTCTCATGTAAAACAAATAGCTTTGTTATCTTCCAAGGTCATGGCTAGCACCCTAGGTCTAAAGCAATTATTTTGCAAATACATGCCATTGATCATAAGGGACTTTTGATAAGATTACACTAACTTATAATGAGTTAGTAAAATCACATATAGATTTTTGCTTATATTTATATAGAAATATGTATATAACACACATGTGTGCACATGCATGCAAACATACATATATGAAGCATTTGTATACATTTCAAAATTGGAGCCACTGATTGATATGACTAGATTTATTCTCATATCCTGATTGAAACAATTACTTTGATCTGGGAGAAGTCATTTGCCTCTTTGTGTCCTGAACCTTTTAAGGTTACAAAATGTTGATGATAAATAATAACATTAAGATTCTAAGTTCACTATAAGCATAAAATGCATAGATGATAAAAATCAGGGGCCTGGGGTGATGATGGGAACCTTTGGACAGACAGGGCAGACAGGATACTGAGCTTGGAGAAGGGCAAATGTCTAGCACCAGAATGCAGGACAGAATATGGAACATGACATAGGAGACATCAAAGGCAGTCTTGACCTACATTGCCAAGTTAATAACATCTCTTTTAGTCTAATTTTGGGAGAGAAGAATTCTATAGTCAAATGTACTTGTGTGTGTGTGTGTATATGTGTGTGTGTGTGTGTGTGTATGAGAGAAAGAGAGAAAGCGAGAGACTTTGCAAACTTTAAAGTATATATAAATGCTAGCTATTATTATTATTATAAAGAAGCAAGGGCTACTACTTGAACTTTTCCTGAATTAGAAGTACATTTTTGTTAACAACGTCCTCTCAAGTATATTTGTTTACACACACAGTCGGGGGTGGGTGGAGGAATGAGTTTATCAGTCATATGCTATAGTCTTTATAAAATGTATTATTTAGTTGGTATACTGTGGTTTCAGAGTTTGTTTTCATTTTTCGTGAAAACTGAGTAGTTATGGAATTTAAGAAGGGAAAGCTAGTACTTTGGAATCACTTTCTCTAATCCTCATTATGAATTTTGCTTTGATATTTTTGAATGGTTTTAAAGAACTCCCTATCTCTACTTTCCCTTAAAATAAATGTTATAACAACAGAATCATATCCTAAAACTATACATTTAGTCTCTCCTTTTTTAACCAAACATTTTCTCTTGCCACAATTTAGCAATTTCTTTGAGCTCACATTATTTTTTCATATTATAACTACTGGCAAAAGAATGCTAAAGCCAAAGTTAGTCTGTTCTCATCTACAGGAACACTTCTTTCAAAAATGATTTAACATAATTGACATGGGGAATTTATTTAGTGTGTGCCTGATTGATTTAGTGTGCTTACTTCTCACATGAGTTAAGTGGTGTGGTTTTATGTGGGGAGTTGGGTTAGCCATGTGGATGCGTCCATGTGCATTCCATGAATACCCATATATCTGGGTCAGTATGGCATGCATGTCAATCAGTCGACTAGAGTATACCTAGATAAATAGAGAATGAATTTTTAATCAACTGAAATGCTGCCCCAAAGATACAACTTGTACTCAGATAAATGGATGCAAAGTAATTTGAGGTGCATGAGAGCCTCAGTATTTGAGGAATCCCAGAGAAGAGCTTGCAGAGAAGACGACGTGATATGACAGAAGATGGCACCTCTTTATTCTGAAAGATGGAGAGGAGGAAGCATGGTGTTCCAGGAGTGGGGAATGGCCTGCAGAAATGCTTGTTGATGGGAGATAGAATGTCGATTTTAGAGAAGAGCTTTTAGTCCAGTTTTGCAGTTTCAAATGTGTGAAGGGTAGCAATACAAAATAATGCTGGGAAGGTAGGTTGAAAGTTTTAAATAAATTCCAGGCTGACAAGTTTACATTTCATTTTAGAGGGAATGAGAAGCTACTGCAGGCTTTTGAACAGAGAAGTGATATTTTTAAATATGTCCACTCAGAAGATTATTTTGGCAGCTTTTTGGAGGATGGATTTTTTTAAGCCAAAGAATCAAAGGAATGGGATAAAGTAAGAGACTATGTATTAAAATGATCTCAGTGATAAGAACTGCACCAGAATGGTGGCAGTAGAAATAGAGGAATGGATGAGAGAGATGCTGCAGAAGAAGAATTGGAAATTGAATGTGCGGGATGTGGAGCAAGAAAGAACTAAGACGACTCGAAAGTTATTAACCTTGTGACTAGAAGGATGGTTATGCCCTCAGTAGACATAGGGAAGTTAGGATAAGGGGTGAGATTAATAAGGAATTGCATTTTGGAATTAAATTTGCATTTAATAATGAATTCCATTTAAGAAATGTTGAATTTGAGATGCTAGTGTGACATTCTTGTGGATCTATCCAGCAGATGGTTATGAAAGACTAGTTCAGGAGACAGTTTTGGACTGGGTGTATAGCTTTAGGAGTCATCTACTTAGAAATGATAATTGAAACCCATGAGAATGGATAAAATCACTGAAGGAGAGAATATTGGGAAAAAAAGATGAGATTCTAGGAGAGAGACTTGGGGTATACTTACTTCTGAAGGTAGAAGATGGGGTATGATCCAGGCTGAAGAATTGTTCAGCAAGGTGGGAAGGAGACAAAGAGAATGTGAGAAGCCAAGGGATGAGAGCATGTGTAGGAAGGAGGGCCCATGGTATCAAATGCCTGAGAGTTTGAGGAGGAGGACTGAGAAAAGGTTACTGGATATAGAGTTAAGTATTGTTAACCTTTACGAGAGTAGTTTTGGTGAATTTTGCATTTGGAAATAAGATTTCAAGAGTTGACAGGTTAATGGTGAGGAAGTGGAAACAGTGATTTGAACATTCTAGGATTTCGACAATAAAAGGAAAGATATATAATATTATAGCTTGAGGAAATGTCAGGGTCAGATGTAGTTTTTTTTTAATGGAGAAGACAAATATTTTTTGTAGTCTGTGGGAAGGAATTCAATAGAGAGGTAGAGAAAAAGAGGGTATGGTCATTGGAGAAAATTCCTGAGGATGTGGGAAAAGATGAGATAAAGGTACCAGTAGGTTTGACCTAGGCAATGAGAAGGGCCATTCCTTCTTTACAGACAGGAGAAAAGGAATGTATAGGATGGCTAAACATGCTGAATGGTGGTAGACATACTTTTCCTAATAATTATTAAGAGATAAAGGTGAATTTTAGCATGTCCATATTGTAATTCCAGTAATGAAGATCGGATATGCAAATGGTTCACAGATTGTATCAATTCTGGACAATAACCAGAATGTTCAGGGAAAGCAAGAGACAGTGATGCCTCATGTACAGCACTCTCTGACCAATAGTTAAACCTCACCCAACTTTTTTTCTGACTAGATGTTCTCTTCTACTATAGAAAATTTGCCCTTGGTTTTACTATCAGGCAATAACTGAGAGTAACACTTTAAAAACAAATGAGTGATATAGGCTCATGCAATTTATGGTTGATGAAGGAATCCCAGACCCTGAGAACAGGGGAAACTTCTTAGAGAAGAGGGCATCTTCAGTGTGAAGTTGTGCAGGATACCTATTTTGTAATATCCTTTCTCCAACTGAGTAAAGTTGTAGTAAAGTGGAGCACTCCAATCACCAGTGTTCATAGATTTAGAACTAGAAGGGTCCTTCAAGGTCATATCAAGTCCAAACTAGCTTTTTACAATTATGGAAACTTAGGCCTAGAGAATTTAAGTAACTAATTGAAAGTCATACAGGTAGTAAGTGGCAGGGCCAATGTTTAAGTTCTTGATGCAGGTCACTTGTGACCCTGGGCTATCCGCATCTGGTATAGGGGCAATTGAAAAAAAAAATAAACAAAAACAAAAAACCATAAGTCTCAACCATAGCATGAAAATAACAAGCTTCTTGATGCTGGGTGCTTATACCTAAAAAGGATACAAAGATTAATAAGACATAGTTCCTGTCCTATAGAAACATTTATTCTCTGAGGGGTGATGAAGCACATACATATATATATATATACATATACTGGATTTGGATTCAGAGGACCTGATTCAAATCCCAGTTTTGTCATTTATTATTTGACCTCTAGAAAGTCATTTAACTTCTCTGGACATCTCTTTCCTCACTTATAAAATGAAAGGGATAGGCAAGATTGTCTCTAAGCCCTCTTCACACTCCTAATTGTTTGATTGCAAATGAATAAAAGAGCACCGAGATGATGTAGAGGAAGATCTAGGTTCATATCCTGCCTCAGACGATTACTATCTACAACACAGAGTAAGTCACTTACCCCTGTCAACCTCAGTTTTGTAATATCTAAAATGGGGTTAATTAAAGTATCTACTTCACAGGTTGGAAGACTTAAATGAGATAATACATGTAGAGCACTTTGTAAACCCTTAAGTGCGATATAAATGTTAGCCTTTTTTTTTTACTAGAGAGAGATAGAGTGGTAGGATATTAACTTCTAAATATGTGAAGACATATATTTTAAAGTTAAATATGAAATAATTTAAAAACCAGTGCCATTAACTTTTAAAACTTGTGAAGGAATTCAGATGCTTTCTAAATCTTCACAAATTTATTTACCTTTTTCTCCTTCTGTAATTAACTTAAAGTTCCTTACTCTATTTCATAATCAAAAGCTATTTTGTAACTTTATTGAATAGTATTATAATTATCCATTGCTACAGTTTGGGCACGTGTTTAAGGTTAGTAATTTCTGGTGACTTCCTAAACGTTTTTTTAATGGTAAAAATGTCATTGTGATTTTCCCATTCTTTTGAATCTTTCCCTCTTTTGGAAATCTTGAAAATTAACCATGGTGTCTTAAAATTGTCTCCTTCAAGCCTGGATTTTTTTTCACTTAAAACAAAAAAAAAAACTCAGCAAAACAAAGCAAATACAAAACTCTGTGTCAGAATGATCTGGCCTATTGTTCAGTCATTTTTCAATTATATCTGACTTGTTATGACCCCAATTGGTGTTTTCTTGGCAGAGATGCTAGTTTGTCATTTCCTTCTCTAGCTCATTTTACAGATGAGGAAATTGAGGCAAATAGGGTTAAGTGACTTGCTTAGGGTTACATGACTAGTAAGTGTCTGGGGACAGATTTGAAGTCAGGAAGCTGACTTTAGGCCTGAAACCCTATACACTGTACCACCTAACTGCCCTATGATCTGGCTTAGAGAGAGTTTACACCATGATCTTTGTAGTTTCTGTTTGCCTCTGAGGAACCTTTCAGATCTAGCTTTATGATCCTGTGATTCTTTGTTCATTTCCTACTCAGTCTGTTTTCCATATTTGATGAGGCAATAGGCCCACCTTCTTCTGCCATCTACTTCTGATGCTTTACAGGAGACTTGGTACTCTGCACTACTGTTGACTACAGTCACAATGCACTAGTAAATAAGACTGGAAGAAACTTGCATATATAGATGTATGCATATGTATGTATATATGTATTGTGCATATATTATATACATATATGTGTATATCTGGCTTGTCTTTTCTCTTGAAAAGAACTGTCAGCTAAGATGGAACTCTGTTGGCATTCTTGTTGTGGCAGTTGCTTTGCATCAGTTTTATTCCTCTAATAAATGGTCATTGTCAGAGCATATCATTTTGTCCCTTTCCCATTTTTCTCAACTGACAATTTGTTTGAATTGGCTGGGTGGTAACTGCTGTAATTGCATGCAGTGTCTTTTCATTTTCATCTTTTCTTTTAATTTAATAATTACTTTAACCTGTGTTCTAGAGAGTGATCTGATTGTATTCAGAGAGCTATTTCAAAGATGATATCCACATTTATAAAAATTTCTTAACTGTTAAAATATAGTCAGTGTAATTTTTATGATGTCATTTGTGGCTTACTACATTGAGGGCCTTCCGACTTATGATGATGATATAGTTGTTCAGTTGTGTCCAACTCTCCATGATCCCATTTGGAATTTTCTTGGCAAGGATACTGGAGTGGTTTGCCATTCCTTTCTCCACCTCATTTTTTTTTTTGGAGGGTAGAAAGTAGGGCAGTTGGGGTTAAGTGAATTGCCCGATGTCACACAGCTAGTTTTTTTGTGTTAAGTGTCTGAGGCCAAATTTGAACTCAGGCCTTCCTGACTCCAGGGCCGTAGGGTGCTCTATTCACTGTGCCACCTAGCCACCCCTCTCCACCTCATTTTTACAGATGAGGAAACTGAGACAAACAAGGTTAAATGATTTGCCTACAGTCACAATGCACTAGTAAATAAGACTGGAAGAAACTTGCATATATAGATATATGTATATGTATGTATATATGTATTGTGTATATATTTATTATATACATATATGTGCATATCTGGATTGTATACATATACACGACATTATTTGTAAAGCACTTAGCATAGTGCCTAGAGCACAGTATATGCTTAATGAAGTGTGTGTGTGTGTGTGTGTATCGATGCAGAATGATGTAGTTGGAACACTTATGCATATTATGTTACATATGAGATCCAGTTCAAACTCTTCCAGTTAGTCATCTAATAATCATTTATTAACACTTACTCTGTGCCAGCCAATGCACTAAGCACTAGGATTACAAAAAAAAAGGCAAAGGACTGACCTTGCTTTCAAGGAGCTCGTAATCTAATGGAGGGGAAGGGGAAGTCTTTCGTATAAACAACTATGTACACACAAAATATATAAAAGTTACATTGGAGATAAACAATAGAGGGAAGACTTTGGCATTAAAGGGGATCAGGAAAGACTTCTCAGAGAAATAAGATTTTAGCTGGTGCTTGAAGGGAGCCAAGGAAACTAAGAGGCAGAGATGATGGGGGAGAATATTCTAGGCATGGTGAATAGGCAGGGAAATGAAATTGGTCAAGTCACTTGTCTTATCTGTGCCTTGGTTTCCTCATTGTGAAATAGGAATTAAATTATCTCTAAGCTCTATTCTGTCTCTGATATTCCATGGTTCTGTGACCCTTTTTGTTCGTGGAAAATCTTTAATCAGATATGTGTGTGTATGTGTATCTACTAATAGTTTTTAGCTATGTTACTATTTGAAATCAGATCCCTATAATTTTATCTTGAATATAATTACTCTTATTTTCTTCATTGTGCCCTACCAAGAAAAGAAAATTCATTTCCCTTAATGCCACTACATTATAGTGACACCGAGCCCAACTATCCATTATATTGAAAGGCAACTGGAAATACATTACATTTTCTTCAAGATGTCATGCCAAATAAAAGAACTTGGAAGATACTGGAATTGTTCTCAAGGAAAGTTGGCTTCTGTATTTTCTTTGGAATTTTATTTTGATCAAAATTATGGTACTATCTAAGGCTATAGACAAATTTTACATAATCTGTAATCATGTAATCATAACCCTTAGCATATTTCTCTGCTGGAAAAATGAAGTGCGTAATTAATAGGATTGTTTCTAATGTCGCTGTGGTACATTTAGGGAAAATTTTCACTGTAATGTGCATATACTGTGAGATGCATTTGACAGGTGCTTCCGTTAAGCCACTCTTGGTTTTAGTCCCATCAAAAGAGCAAGGTTGCCAGAGAGGATGGCAATGTGGAAAAGAATTTCTCCGTCTTGTGTTCATGGTGGCATGCTAAAGAGCATTGTCCAAAAATGTAGAAAATGATAATTCTTCCATGTTGCCAGTATAGAAAGTCAGTCAGTAATAACCAGCATTTGTCATTCTTTTTCTTTTCATCAGTCAATTCAAGTATAATTTATTGAGCAACTGTTAGGTTTCAGGCCACATGTAAGGTAGTGTAAATATATAGTTAATATATGAGTTCTTATCTTCATGACACATATGATATTAGAAATTTTCAGTATTAAGTAGTGTTTGTACATCAAAGTGATGATGTTCTTGGGAGGGAAATAGGAGAAATTAAAATAATTTAAGCCTGGGTGTTATTCACATATGGACGATATTGAACATCATATGGGTGATGACTTCTCCAAGTGAGTAACGGCAATGAAATACTGGCTACTCAACATTGTGACAAATTTCCATGTCGCTGGCACTAAGGAAGGATCGGCTGGGCCATTGGAGACCATTTTCTTTATCCTTTCCTGATCTTTTTAACTCCTAACAAAGTCTAAGAAGTTTAGTTTATTCCAAAGATCAATGGACTATGGCGTTATTGCCTTTCATGGTGTTGATTACGTCTGGGAAAAAGTTGTGGCTTCATTATTATTAAATAGATTGTTTGCATGAAATTTACACATTTATAACTTTTTGAAAAAAAAAGTCTTAGTAACCTTTTTTATTTGTGAATACCAGAACAAATTTACTAATTCTGTAGCAGAGGAGATTGTATGAATTCCTATGGAATTGCAACATTTTTATAATTTCCTTCATATACATCTGAATGTAATAACAGTAGCATTTATATAATGTGTCACAGTTTGCAAAATGCTTTACACATCTCTCATTTGATCCTTACAACAACCCTATAAATTGGAAGCTATTATTTTTTTTTTTTTAAGCAATTGGGGTTAAGTAACTTGCTCAAGGTTACACGGCCAGGTGTTTCTGGGTGGGTGCTAAGTGTCTGAACCCGGGATTCGATCTCCAGGTGTTCTCAACACTGGAGCCGGTGCTCTTACTCGCTGTGCTACCTGGCCGCCCCAATTGGAAGCTATTATTATCCTGATTTAACACATTAGGAGACTAAGCATGAATGACTTCTCAGGGTCATAAGGTAGGATTTGAACTCAGGCTGTTAGGATTCAATTTCAAAACTCTGTGTGTACTTTCCCTCCCTCCTTCTCTCTCTCTCTCTCTCTCTCTCTCTCTCTCTCTCTCTCTCT
>NW_027185665.1:8992029-9055214 GCF_028583685.1 Petaurus breviceps papuanus
TGTGTCTCTGTCTCTCTCTGTCTCTCTGTCTCTCTCTATCTCTTTCTGTCTCTCTCTCTGTCTCTCTCTGTGTCTCTGTCTCTCTCTCTGTCTCTCTGTCTCTGTCTCTCTGTCTCTCTGTCTCTCTCTCATAAGAATTATTAACCTGGCATCCATAGATCCCAAAGGAGTCTGTGGATGGATTTCAGAGGGTCTGTAAACTTGTCATTCCCCTCCCCATCCATCATTTTCACTAATTTCTAACTGAAATTTAACTGTTTTTCAATTATGAATGTATGTAATGCACATTATTCTGAGAAGGGATCCCTAGGTTTCCCTAGATGACCAGAAGGATCTATAACACAGAAAAATTAGAAACTTATTCTAGAGCTTACTGGTTTGTATTGAAGGAAGTTGGTGAAATAAGTCAATTAAAGAAGCTTCACTTCAAACCGATAACCTCTAGAGCAGGTGCTTTTAGCCTTTGGTGTGTGTGTGTGTGGGGGGGTGTCATGGACTCCTCTGGAAATTTGGTAGAGCTTGTAACCCTGCTTTAGAATAATGGTTATTGCTTGCATTCATAATGGTAGGAAACTGAAATCCACCCACAGACTTATCCAAAATTAATACATTTTGTTTTAAATATAACATGCACACATATGAATATATGCATATACTTATATGTATATATGGATGTGTGTTCAAGATCATAAGGTCATAGATTTAATAACAATAACAAGCATTTATGTAGGTATTTAAGGTTTTTAGAGTGCTTTATAACTATCTCGTTTTATCCTCACAGCAATCCTAGGAGGTAGAGTCTATTATTATCCCCATTTTTATAGTCAAGAAAACTGAGGCAGAAAAAGATTGCGTTACACATATTTAGAAAATGTCTGAGGCCGGATTTGAACTTGTATCTTCCTGACCCAAGTTTTATCCACTGTGCTTAAAAAGAAAATTTTAAAAAAAAGATGCCTGTTCTCTGTAGAGTTGGAAGGGGACTTAGGGGTTATCTAGTCTGAACTGTTAAGTTTTACAGAAAGAGGAAAGAGGCTTAGAAAGATGAATTGACTCAACCAAGAGCTAAGTCAATGTTTAGATTTAGATCTCAAGACCCCAAATCCAGTACTTTTTGCACTAACACACACAGACACACACACAAACACAAATATCCACACATCTCTTTAAAGGTTGTTGATTTGAAATGGGGCTTCTTTTGATTGAAGTTTTCCTAACCATTTTGTTTAGGCTTATCTCTGTTGTAGGTTATATTACATATTTTCATTGTAAAACATAATGGTAGAGAGAAGTTACCTAATGAATATATTACACACTTAAAAAAAAAAGTTTCTAATATTCAGTTGGGAAATTTTCCTTGTTAAGAGACACTGACAAGGCCATTTGGCCTAAAATTAGATCTACCAGCTGTGTTTTGAATCAAGGCCCCACATGTGCACTTCACACTCTTTGCCGTGGTTGTCTGCTCCTTCATCTTGCTTTGGGGAACAGCCTTTTGGGGTGAATTTCAACATCCTGTGTTTTCACTGGTGAAACCAGAAAGGTGTATTGGTATAATAGCATGTCATGTTTATTTACATTTGTGACATAATAAAATTAAGTAATCTGAATGATTTATTACTTTGCTTTAAAAGCCACTTGGTAGTAAAATTTGCCTTGGACTACAAAGACAACTTTAACCATAGAAAGTGTTTTTAAGATAAGGAAATAAAGGGAAATATATATTGAAATAGAAAGTGTATAGTCAAGACTAAAGGTACTCTTCCCCCTCCCTTTCCCCATCTTTGTCAGTTCCCTCCAGAATAAATAGTTTCTTCTGGTAATTTTTGATATCTGAAAGATACCAGATTCAGCTAGAAATAACTTTGTTATAACAGTATTCAAAAAGAATGCATTAACCACTGGCATTTGTATAGGTACTATTCACTTTTTTTGCCCTACTGTTTAGTTATTAAACATTTTTAAAGAATATATTCATATACACAACATTATCATGATTCAGTTTAAGCATCTGTGGTTATAAGTGCACTTCATTTCACCTAATTAAGTTATTTAGTCATTTACACATTAGCAATGTACTACATATTCCACTTTTACAGGAACTTATTTTAATTATACCCACAGTTCTGTTCTGCTCCATTATATCCATAGATCAAGCTGAATAATAACAGTCTTAAAAGCCATATGCTAAAAGTGATTATAGGTCATTAAGGCCAAATTAAGGTAACATTTCTGATGGCCACAAACGGAAGTCTAAGTAACAATTAACTTTTTTTTTCTGCTTTGAGGAGATCCTTCTCTCTGGGCTTTGATGAGAACAGTCACATAGTTGAGTGCCTGACAGTTGGTATGAGTTGCTGGATACTTTGGACACTTTGGGGGTAAAGAAAGTTTAGGAATGAAATTGAAGATATTAATTGATTTATTTATCCAGGAGCTTCCTACAATAACTTTAACACAAGATAGATATTCATTAAAAAAAAACTATGGTATTTGCTGGAAACTTCCCTTTCTAAAAAAAAAAAACATACAAAAACCCCTCCTCTTTTTACTTGCCATGAAGTATCAAGTTGGTAGCCACCGATCACCATCTGGGAAAGTCAGCACTAGAATGTACATGAGCTTTCTCCTTAAACCCATGAAAATGAAACTTGTGATTAGACTGAAGAGAGATCTGCATGTTACCCTTCCACTGAATAAGACCCACTGCTTCATACTTTGGATAGAATAATTCCTTATTAGAACAAAGAACATATTATCTAATGAGTTCATATCTGGTTCTTATGTCACCTTCCCTGACAAAATTCAGGAGACAAAAGTTAACCCCCATGCTGCGTAGTAGCTTTTTAGGAAATGTGTAGAGCTTTTTTTAAATCTAAAATACATAAGTTTATAAAACAAAACTACTGTGTCAATATTTTCAATAAATTCACTGGCCTTATATTTATTATGAATATATATTAGAATTATTAAGTTGTGATTTTATCAACTTAATTTTATATCTTAGTTTATAATTATGTACAGAACTTGAAATACAGTGATATTTTAAAACTTTTATAATTTGCACTTTAAGGCATGTGGAAATTAGGAAGCTTTTACTGTGTACTCAGCGTTTGGTTATTTGGCATAGTTGGGAAATGGATTACTTGAAACAGAATGGCAGTTCACTAGTAAATTGTGCAAATGACCTAATGACTCCTGTCATTTGTTAATATGTCAATATGAATATTGTTTGTGTTAAGAAATTGTCAGTTGCATAGCTTTTTAAGATTGTTCTGAAACTTGGGTGGTTTAGAATTTTATTTTTTAATCAGGATATGAGAAAGAATACAGTATAATCAAAGATTTAGCCATTATCATTTCTAGAATTGTAGTCATTGTTTTTTGTCATTCACAGTGCTCTCTGTACACAGGAAGTACTCAGTAATGATTGTTGAAAATAGATAATAAGGCATCATTTACTAAGAAAGCATAAAATATATTATTATTTCAAACATATAACTTGAATTGCTATTTTAAAGGTTGGGCTCATGCCAGAACCCAAATTTTCAATAAGAACAGGAATCATAAATTCACCAGTGGTTTCCTTGATCCAGCTGGCTGTCTGGGATCTAAGATTATTAAGATAAATTATTTGAACAGAATTTGAAGGCAGCAAAGGTGATTGGATCATTTGACCATGGGCAGTTAATTGCTAAAGGCATAAAGAGCTACCCAGAATTTGTATGGAAGTAGGAATGGGAGAAGGGAAGGAAAGGGACATACTAAATAAATTTAAATTATTCTTAAGAAGTACTTCATTTAGGGTAGAACTCATTTAACCTTTCAGTATTATAGTAAGATGTCAAGAGAGTCCTCTGTTTCCTCCAGATTTTGAGATGATAATATGCATTTAGACAGATTTGAATAACAGCAATAAAGTGAGATCATTCAGAAATTTTATTCTAGTGGGTAAAGTGTTTTATTTCACCTTTTATTTAAGAAAAAAAGCTAACATTATACACACATATATTTCACTAAAGAATTATCTACCTTATAAAATGTCAGTGTGTGGAGTTTTACATCATTTAAATGCTAAATTTGAGAAGTTTTCATCTGATCAATGACAGTGGTATTCTACTATTGCCAGCATAACCTCATTTTTGGATCCCTTAAAATACTTGAGTAAATTACACCACAAACTTTTATTCAATGGCATTTCCCTTAGTTGAGTCTCTTAAAGCATAACCGTGAAACCAAAGCAGTCTTGTTATTTCGTAAACATCATCATCACTGCTTAATAAGAATGTGAAATACATTGCATTTTAGTTTTTAAAATGCAGCTCTGAAAATTAATGTGGCTCTGTCCTTTTTAAAGTCAATGAGATTAAATAATTCTGAATTAAATAAAAAGCATTGAAATATAAAGGTATATAATAAACTCAATGAAATCTTTACTATTCATGGTACAAATTAATCTGTAAGGAATGAAAAGCAGCTTTGTAAATGGCAGAAGACACAGGTGGTAGTTAATAAGGACATTATTTCTCATTTGGGGTTAGACTGGCTTCTCATTTATTAATATCTATTTAAACTACAAATAGAAAGATCTTCACTTTTACCAGGCTTCTTGTCACAAGACCAGGTCTCTAAAGAGAAATATCACTGATGGAAAACCAGAAAGACTAAATAGATATATTTGGTCTCACAGGCAGTCCATTAATTTTCTCAAATTAAATATTATCTTTAAATATTGAAAGGTTAAATGTACACTGATAATGGATTTAGACAGCCATTAAGCTGTGATTGCTTTCTAATGCAGTTAGCAAAAGATATTTGATATAACATATTGAAAAGGGAAGTACTGTGGATATTTTTTAAAGCTACCTTACTTGTAACTAACAATATTAACCTCAGGATATATGTGTGCATATATTATGTGTATACACATGTGTTTATATTTAAATCTCATTATAATTCTGGCAGTAGTAATTATTGCAGAACAAAGATGTTTAGGGTTATCTCAGACATGCACATCTATTCAAAGGGGAATTGTTGTGGGAAAATTTTATGTTGGAAGGGGATATATACATATTCAAACACATTATGTTGAGGAAATACACCTGTTCAAAGCTTTTGCCTCTAAATATATGTATTGTATGTATACACATACATATATATTTTATGTCTAAACATACACATGTTAAAATAACTTTGTTCCTTAAATCATCTTTTAAAATTGAAAGTCAAATGTCTGAAAAGGTTATGATTTTTATTTTGTGTCTATCACTGTGGTTGTACCAAGTTATAAAATACACTTGAAAAATATTTGGATTAAGCTTGGCTCTGGAGAACCGCTGAGGTACTATAATTTCATCTCCCACTTTTCTTTGTAGAAGTTAGGAACTATAGGTGCAAAATGTTACATGTATTCTTGGACATGTTTGATGTATTTAGTGCTCTTGCTGAACTTGTTTTGCCTTTTTAGGGGCAACAGGTAATGCAGTGAATAGAGTACTGGGCCTTAAGTGAGGAAGAAGTGAGTTCAAATCGTGCTTCAGAAAATTAGTAGCTGTGTGACCCTGGGCAAGTCACTTTTGTGTCAATATCCTCAGCTGTAAATGGGAATAGTTATAGCACTTACCTTCTAGGGTTTTTATAAGGATCAAATAAAATCATATTTGGAAAGTGCTCAGCACAATGATTGATACATACAAGGCACTTAATAAGTCCATGTGTATTTCTTTCCTTCCTTCCTTCCTTCCTTCCTTCCTTCCTTCCTTCCTTCCTTCCTTCCTTCCTTCCTTTCTTCCTTCCTTCCTTCCTTTCTTCCTTCCCTCCTTCCTCCCTTCCTTCCTTCCTTCCTTCCTTCCTTCCTTCCTTCCTTCCTTCCTTCCTTCCTTTCTTCTTTCCTTCCTTCCTTTCTTCCTTCCCTCCTTCCTCCCTCCCTTCCTTCCTTCCTTCCTTCTTTTTTTCCTCTCTCTCCTTCCCTCCCCATCTCTCTCCTTCCCTCCCTCCATTCCTTCCTTCTTCTCTCCTTTCATCTCTCTTTATTTTTCTTCCTTGTTGTAAGGGATGGCTCATTGTCCAGGAGAGGAAGATATGGATATGTTTGGAAATAAAAATAGGGTAGAAAAAAGATGTAAGTACAAGTGCGTTTACAAAATGCAAGTCACCTTGAGGAAGGCATGGAGTGTTGGGTCAGTTGAAGAGCTACATCTAATTCTAGTAGCCAAACTAATAACTAGCTTTTCATTTTCTAATTGGGTAACTTTACTTTCAGCAGGCTCACTGTGTATTCCTTTAGGATTTCTTATCGTTGGTTGATTTTCTTAAATTGTAAACATTAAGGATCAAACCAAACATCACACATTGATTTAATCAGTTACCTCCAAACTTCAATAAAAGGACAAAAAATGGAAAGGAAATGTAATAGATGGAAAGGAAATGTAATAGATGAAAATGTTTCCCCATAAATAATTTAAATACAATCAAAGAATGAATATGCTTCAGGGAGGATTTTTGAATTGAAATGAAAAGAAGGGGAAAGAATAAGGCTAGTGCTGATGTCAGTTGTGTTAACAGAAAAACCTTTGCTGGCTAATCTAAATTGCTTCCTCTCAGGATTTTAGTTTTATTTACTTTAAAAGTGTAGAAGAGTTCTTTTCTTCTTTATCAAAAGTAAGAATATATTTGAACTGTAGTATTTTTTTCTATAAGAAACATTATATTCTCATCTTTCAAACTGACTTTTTACCAGTGTTCTATAAAATGGGAATGGGGCCCTATGGAGACCGTGGCATACCTCAAGAAATGTGTAATCAGTCATTGCAATGGAGAGAAGATAGGTCACATTGTACCCTTCCCTCAATAACCACAAGCTGTGAAGTTTTTCCCCTACACCAACACACTTACTTAGACTTAAACTCTCATGCTTTGCCCTATCCTTTTACTATGCAAGCTCCCAATCACCTTCCTCCTAAGCTGGATTTTGTCCTTTCAGAGACCAATTTCAATAGCTGCATAGGTGCCTCTGGGGAAATTTTTACATATTTTTTTATTTTGCTTTTTTATTATTATTTTTTCTGTTTTTCAGATGCTTCATTAACTTCTGATTTTCATCATTCATTTCTGCCAGATTTTGAGTTACACATTTTCTCCCCATTTTTCCCCTACCCAGCTCCCCCAAACAGCAGTCCCACAGGATATCCCCTCCTCCAATCTGCTCTCTCCCATATCTTCTCTCATACCCCCTTTGACTTTTCCAGTAGGACATGGTGAATTTCTATGCCCTAGTGCCTGTATATCTTATTTCCCAATTACATGTAAAATAGTATTATTAATAGTATGTATACATATATATATATTTAAACGTTTGATATTAAAACTTTGAATTCCAGATTCATTCCCTTCCTCCCTTGTCACCCGCCCTTACTGGAAAGATAAGCAGTTCAGTATCTCTCCTGGATCTATTTTCCAGGTCAGTGGTTTTTCCAATGAGATATTTCACATCTCATTCTATTCTTTCATTTGTTTGGATCTGTTTAATAGCATCTTTATTTCTCATAAAGTCATTAGCTTCCACTTGCTCCAGTCTGATTCTGAAGCAATGATTCTCCTCATTGAGCTTTTAAGATTCTTTTTCCATCTGGCAAATTCAGCTTTTTAAGGCATTCCTCTCCTCATTGCCTTTTTGAGCCTCTTTTGCCATTTGAGTTAGTCTGTTTTTTAAGGTATTATTTTCCTCAGTCAGGCTGTTGACTCTCATTTCATAATTTTCTTGCATTGTTCTCATTTCTCTTCCCAATTTTTCCTCCACTTCTCTTATCTGCTTCTTAAGGTCCTCTATGGCTTGTAACCAGCTCATATTTTCCTTTGATGTTTTTGGTGCAGAAGTTCTGACTTCACTGTCTTCCTCCTGTTCCATGCTTTGATCCTTTTTGTCCCTAAAATAGGAGTCTAATGTGGGGTTCTTCTGATTGCTTTGTTTCCTTAGCCTGAGCATGTTGTCACTCAATTACTTGACTTTTGGGCTTTTTGCCACAGTAGGACTCTGCTACCAGACAGAGGAGCTTCTGTCCCAAATGCTGGGGTTTTCTCAGCTGCCGGAGCTATTAGTTGGGAGCCTTTGCTGAAGCCTCCACAAACTCTGGCAAGCTGGACACACACCCCAGGATCTCCACCCTAGACCACAGTCCAGATCCAAGTAGGTTAAAGCAAGAGCAATTACCCCTCAGATTACCCCTCAGATTGGTCGCTTGGTCTCCCTACATTCTGCAGTCCAGGAGCTGAAGCTGCCATGTGGCAGTGGTGTCTGCACCACAGCCCTCAGTGGCTTCTCGCCCCAGGGGTAAAAGCTGAGGCCCTCCCAACTACTGGGTCCCAAAGTCCATACTGCACTGACCTCCCACTTTGTCCTTCGCATCTATGTGTTGATAAATCTGGAAATGGCCACAGCTGCTGGTAATCTATAGTCCCTGCAGTCTGAGCCTGGTGAGGCCCGCCCTGGGGCTAAAGCCTCAGCGTGGGGCTGGTCTAGGTTCCCAGAGCACTGCGCTGGATGATTCCTGCTGGCTTGCTGGGCTGTCCTCAGCAGGAGGTTAGCTTCTCTGTGTCATTTTGTGGGTTCTGTAGCTCCACAGCTTGTTTAGAGTCCCCTTTTACATGAATTGGGGAAGGTGGAAGCTGGGAGCCGTGGGGAGGACCTGCTTCTACTCTACCATCTTGACTTCACTGGAAAATTTTATTCCACTCCCAGTATAACCATCCATTGCCCTTCAGATCATTTCCATGGGCAGGCACTTTTAACAGTGTAGGCTATTCCTTCTAGGGTTGTGACCAATGATTTAAAGCCTGCCTCTCTGCTTTTCATTTTGAGTGGGACAGAATGTTACATAGTATGGGCAGGCATGGATAGGTTGTGATCTGCATCAGGGATCTTATTATATTTTCCCCAAAACCCACCCCTCTTCCAAATCTGTTATTCTGACGACACTACTATCTGTCACTCAGATTTATAATCCTGGAATCATCCTTTCCTCCTCATTTTCCCTCACCGCACATATCGCATCAGCTGCCGGCATTTCTCGTATCTGCCATCTTTCTGTTCCCAGGGCTGCCATTCTGGGTGAGGGAGACACCGCTTTTCTCCTTCACTGTGACCTTGACACCTAACTGGATTACTTTTCCTAAGTTTCTCACCACTTCAGTCCGTCTTCCACACAGCGGCCAAAGTGATATTCCTAAAGTATTGGTCTGATTGTATCATATCCCAGCTCCGCAAAGTCTAGGGGCTCCTATTGATTCGAGGATCAAATATGATTTCCTCTTTATCTTCTACTTCTTACATTTCTATTTTTGTGTTGTTTCATAATATAAGCAATTACTAGTATAGTGGGAATATATAACTTAAGTTTATGTATATTGAAGGTTTATGCTAAAATTATTTATTGGTCGGGGTATATGTTAGAAAAATTTCAGAAACTACTGGTCTACATTCAAGTTAAGGACTTTTTAAAAGAAAAAAGTACACTCTTATTTGAAATGGTTAAACATTACACCTCTTGGAATCACTTTATACAATGTAATATGATACATCATTTGTAGAATCTCTTAAATTTGAATCAGGATTCCATGTTTCTCAGTATATCACATTGACTTGTTTTATCTTTGACCAAACATGAAAATAACACCAACCTACATTATTTTTGTTTTAAATTATCTAGAGTACTTTTATCAATATTTTGTTAGAAAATTATCACCTTAAAAAGTGGTTTAAAAATCTTTGCTGCATTCTTAAATGCATTCCTATTTTGCTCTCTTTTTCAGCACATTTTTCCAAAGGAAAATAATTCAAACAATATATTATAAACCAGTAGAAAATAGTATGCAAAATGCAGAAATTAATTTTGTAGGCATGCTTTTTTTTTTAAGACCAAAGCTGGAAAATAACTATTTGACTAGTGCCTACTCAGTAGTAGGCATTAGAGAAAGTAACATTTGCTGTTGTTGCAATTACTGTTACCATCTTTCATCCTTCCAGTTTCTGTTGGAGAAAAACAAGTTTAGGTGGAAAGCAAGTAGGAACATTTCTTCTTTCTCCTCCCTCCTTGCAAAAGTACATTTTGATAGGTCATCCTTGGAAAACAAATATTGGTTAGACTTGGTTAGGTAGTGTTGGGAATGGGATCATCTCTCTTGGTTCAATTATTATTTATATGCAAATGACTCTTAGATCTACTTATCTAGCCCTAATCTCTCTTCTGAAATCCACTCCTATCTCAAACTGGATGTCCCCTAGGCATCTTAATTTCAGCACATCTAAAGCTAAACTTAGTATCTTTCCTTTAAAAAACCTTTCTCTCTTCTCTTCCCTGTTGGTACTGAGGGTACCACTATCCTCTCACACATCCAAACTTGCAACCTAGATGTCATTCTTGATTCTTTATTCCCTCTCCCTCACCTCCCTTTCAACCTCATATCCAATAAGTTGTTAAGTCCTGTCATTTCTACATTCTTAACATCTCTTTTACATCCTTCTTCTCTCCTTTGACACTTCAAATACCAGGCCTGGTACATGCCATTATCACCTCATACCTGGACTGCTGCAATAGCCTGCTGGTTGGTCTCCATGCCTCCAGTCCAACTTCCACTTAGCTCTAAGATCACAGGTCTGACCATATCACCTCCCTATTCAATAAACTCCCATGACTTCCTGTATGTCTTGGGTTAGACATAAAATTCCTCTGTTTTGCTGTTCCTTTGCGACTTGGACCCTTTCTGCCTTTCCATTCTATTTACACTTTATTCCCCTTTATGTCCTCTTCAATCAATCCAGTGAGACTGGCCCCCTTGCTGTTTGTCGCACAACTAAGCATTTCCACTAGTTGTCCCCTATACTTTGTACTCTCCTCCCTCATCTTTACTTCCTGGCTTTTCTGACACCCTTCAAATCTCAACCTTCCCTTGTAGACTACCCCCAATTTAACCTCTATGTATCTTGTTGGTATGCAGTTTTCTGCATATTGTCTCCCTCACATTTCCCCATAGGACTATGATCTCCTTGAGAGAAGGGACTAGATATTTTGCTTGTTTGGTCTTTATCTCAAGTTATTAGCACAATGACTGGTATGTAGTAGATGCTTAATAAATGCTAATTTATTTGATTTGACTTGCTTATCAACAGTAATAATAACCTTTTCATTTTAAGGCAGGTTTAGAGAAAAAAAATTGTTGAGGGGACATGAGGATGGGGATAAATAAAACACAACAGCCAATTCTCGTATCAGTATATATATATGTGTATATATATACATATATATGTATGTGTATATATATGTATATATACCGGTACATATATATGTATATACACATATATACATGTATATATATGTATATATGTTCAAAGTACCTGCCACTTCCCAAGTAACACCCTCAAAAAATGGTGGATGGATTATTTTTAGGTTTTAGGGATATTAGTGTGAGACCAACCCTTATTCTAAGGCTTTCTTTAGGTTTGAATATTCAAATCTTGTACATATCTCTAAGCATGATATACTACACATGCTAACTGTAACAGTTGGCTTCACGACACTCCTAGTCTTGAACATTATAATATAACATATAATTGATTCTGGGTAGTTATAATTAGTATGTTTGGCCCATACCTACACTGAGCAGGTGGAAGTGTTCTTACCCATGTGAGTACTGGAATTTGACAAGATTCATCAGTGCTTCCTTCCTTCATTAATTTACCTTTTTAAAAATCTTAGTGCAAGACTTTTGGGTGATGAAATTTAAATTGCAAGATGGGAAAATGGTATTTTTGCAAGAGACAGCATCATCAGCCAGTTGAAATTATTTTGAGGTCACTTCTGCTATTTGATGATTCAAGTTTATAGGGACAAAAAAAGAGAAAGAACATCACCCAGAGCAGCAGAAATAAACACAGGGTAAATCGTTGTCCTCCTAAGACAATTTGAGAAGACCCTAGGAAAGATGTTTGGCTTGAAGTGAAGTGGAAACACTTCCAGGCTGACTCTTCTGGGAAGCAGCTTCAGCCTTAGAAACTTTCGTCTCACAGACAGTGTGGGGGTCTAACAATTAAGTAGGAGAAGACTGAAGGACTTTCTGTTGTTGAGGGATGCCAAGCACAACTGTGTTGATCAGACACATCCCGGGCTGTGGTTGTAGGGAGAAGGAGCTAGCACACACCTGATAATGCAAGGGGCAAGGGCACTGCTGGCTGTGGGCGCTTTCAGGAGAGCAGAGTCCTGGTTTCACTTCTGAGGCAGAGAGGATACCTATAGTTTGTATATACCATATACATATAGCACTATATAGCACTCAGGCAACTGCAAGGAGCAAGATCATCTGAAAGACTATGGTTGGGGGCCTAGCCATGGCTTAAGAATGGAGAGGAAAACCCAAGTTTGGGCTCTGAGACAGACTTCAGAAAATAACAGTTAAGGAGGACCTGAGGCTTGGGGCATCATTCCCCATACCTCAGGACTATAACTTGATTATACTAATAGTTGCTAAAAACAAAATAAAACAAAAACATAAAAATAAAGATGATTATGCAAAAGAGAAAGAACCTAACCATAGATAGTTATAGAGAAGATTGGGGTTCGTATTCAGAGGAAGCTAATGGAGCAAAAAATAAAGCCACTCCTTTTTCAGTGAGAATTGTCAAATGGTCCAAAATGCAAAAAGAGTTCTTTGAAGAATTAAAAAGGACTCTAAAAATCAAATAAAAGAGATTGAGGAAAACCTAGAAAAAATAAAAGCAACCCAAGAAAATAAAGAAAATTATGAAAAGAAAGTCAACCAACTGGAAATAGAGAATCAAAAGGTTAAGGAAGAAAATAATTCCTTGAAAATTAGAATTGGGCAAGGAGAGGATAATAACATTCTAAGACACCAAGAAATCATAAAACAAAATCAAAAGAATGAAAGATAAAAGAGAAAGTGAAGCATCTCATCAGAAAAACAACTAATCTGGAGAACAGATCATGGAAAATTAATATATGAATAGTCAGACTACCCAAAAACTATGATAAAACAAAAAGAATATTTATACAGTATTATAAGAAATTATAGAAGAAAAATGTTCTGAAGTTCTAGAACAAGAAGGCAAAGCAGACATAGAAGAAAAATCCTCCAGTTACCACCTGAAAGAGATCCCAAAACTTACAGGAATATCATAGCCAAGTTTCAAAACTCACAGGTTAAAGAGAAAATATCAAAAGCAATAAGGAAAAAAAAAACAATTTAAATATTATGGAACTGCTGTAAGGATTACACAAGACTTAGTAGCTACTACTTTGAAGGACCATAGGTCTTGGAGTACTATATTCTGTAGAGCAAAAGAGCTGGTTAAGACCAAGTGTAACTAAAACAACAAAGTTAAGTGCAGTCCTGAATGGGAAAACAAATGAACATGTAATGAACTCAAAGACTTAAAAAAAAATTTGTGACAAAAATCCCAGAACATAAGGGAAAGTTAGACACATAGCATCCAGGAAAAATATAAGGTAAACATTAAAGATCAATTACAAAGGACTCAATAAGGTCAAATTGTTTACATCATATATGTGAAAATACATCATTATTTGGGTAGTTTGATAGAAAGGCATGGGCTGAGAGCTGAATGATTATGAGAGGGTGATAATAAAAATAAAAATTCATACAGATGAAGCTATTAGGCGGGAGGTCAGGTAGTTCTGGAACTTTTCATCGGGAATGTGTTAAAGAGGGAACAACATATATATCTAGAAGGGTATAAAATTCTAAATTCAGAAATAAATAAGAGGGCAAAGGGATAGAGCGGGGGGGAGAGGATAAGGGAGGTACTCTTTAGAGTGTTGGGTAGGTTAAGGAATAGGAGGGCAAGGTAGCCAGTAAAGCTGAGGAATGGGGGTAAATAGTGTGAGAAGAATGGTGAGGAAAAATAGGAAGAAAGAAAATTAAACAATTAATTGTGACTGAATATGAATGGGAAAAATTTATCCATAAAACAAATGGATAGCAGATTATAAATTTGATTCAACAACATGTTGCTTTCAGAAAAGATTACAAAAATTAGAGATAACACACAAGGATAAAATAAAGGGCAGGATTAGAATTTAGTATGTAAAAAAAAAAAGCACAGATCATAATCACGATCTCAGACAAAGTTAAAATTAAAATAGTTTTTCACTTAAACTGTGTCAGTAATATTATTCAATTTTATTTTAGACTATTTAAAATATCTAGACAGTAGAAAATACCTGAGCATATACCTGCCAAAATAGACATAGGAACTATATGGACATAAATATAAAACACTTTTTATACAAATAAACTCACATCTAAATAATTGAAGTAATATTTATTATTCATGGTAAGTAAAGCCAATATAATTTTAAAAATGATTATTTTGCCTAACTAATCTATTTATTCAATGCTATTCCAACTAAATTACTAAAAATTATTTTACTGAGTTAGAAAAAAGAATAACAAAATTCATTAGGAAGAGCGATAGGTCAGAAACTTCAAAGAAATCAGGGGAAAAAGATGTAAAGGAAGTTGAAGCATTATCAGACCTTAAAATATATTATCAGGTGAAAGCATTGTTGAAGTCTAAAAAGGTTATCGATGATTTGAAATTAAATTTTTCTTTTATACATAAAACCTATGAAGCCAAGAATAGAAGGGATGCAGAAATTTGTCACCTGGTTCTAAAACTTAAGGGTAATATTCTTTGATAATTTCCTGTAATATGCTATCAAAAGCATTTTTCTTATATTATATAAAACTCCTTGGATTAAAAAAAAACTTTCAAAGACAGTCTCTCAGATAGAATGTGATTGGGTTGGAATATTGCTGTGGTGTAGGAAATGATGAGCTGGTTGATTTAGAAAAATGTGGAAAGAACTGGATTTATGAAGGAAGGTGCTATCTACCTTCAGAGATGATAAGAGGAAATAAGCATTTTATGGTTTTACATATATGTATATGAGTATCTCTGTATACATATGTGTATGTTTATAGATAACTATGTATATGGATATACATCTATGCTTAATTGAAACTTTCTTTAGGGTAGTGGGGTGAGGAAGGGGAAAAATAAAATTAAAAACTACAAAAGAGAGAATAAAAGAAAACCGTGAAGGAAACAAAGAAAAGGGGGCAGCTTTGAACACCATGTGTAGTATTTATTATATAGGTTTTCTTGAGATGTAAATTTATTGTTTTATTTTGAATCCTCGTTTATGATCTGCAGTATGTTTTGTTTTTCTTTTCCCATTTTATATTTAAGTTTAATTTTTTTTTAATTACTAAAAGAGAAGTTTATAGGAAAGTTATTAAAATCAGACACAGGCAGCATAACTACAGTGTAATAAAGACAGTTATATTTTAGGTGGTTCCCCAACTTGCCATCATACTCAAAATTCCTTAATGCTTTAGCAAATATTGCTCATAAGGTTTTGTATAGGCTTTTTGCAAAGTCACTGTGAGGAGTAGAATGTATTTTCCATAGGAGAACTTAAAAAAAAATTACTATACATTCAGTACAACTTTGGTAAAAGGGTACCTGAAACTCACACTTCTCTTTAAAAAAAATCCTTGATGGTTTGTATTCTCATTATAGTGTGCATCATTACAAATATTAGCAGTAAACAAGCAGAGATAATACCCTAGAAGTTTGATGCTTTACTTTAGGTGTGTAGTGATTGCCTCTCTTGCTATGTCATTCATTTCGGATTTAAATATCTAATAGCTCTCATCAAACAACATTTAAACTTTCTATGAGATCCTGTAAATGTTCCTTTAGATCATATTATGAGCAACAATGAGTGAAATGAGCTTCAATGGGGAGACTGTATTCTAGTCTCAGGGGCTTTGCAGCTGTTTGAGATGGCAGTAGGGTACTTCAGTCGAACTGCATGCAGTCTTCCATTTCATCGCATTTCACTCATTAAGCTATATATATATAAAAACAGTATAACTAGTTCAGTACACTTCTTTTCCTATGTGATTTTCAGCTTAGATATTGCTGTCTTTTTAGGCAAGACTAGAAGGTAACAAGTAGTGTTTTGGTCACTGAAAAATCTGAGTGTGCTGAGTTGATATCAGTTGTCTGAAAGAACTTAATTCAACAAACGCCTCTTTATTGATTGGAAATTGGTCAAATGCCAGTCATTAATTTGCTTTACAGTAAAATCAAATCTCAATGTTTACAAAGAAGTACAATAGCTAATTCCTTGAGATAAGCATAAAGGGGCCCCCATGCCTTAGGTGCCAAGATCAAACCTAAATCCAGTTGGCTAGGTGATACAGTGAATAGAGCACTGGCCCTAGAGTCAGGAGGACCTGAGTTCAAATGTGACCTCAGACACTTAACACTTACTAGCCATGTGACCTTGAGCAAGTCACTTAACCCCAATTGCCCCCTAAAAAAATCAAACCTAAATTGTTTTTAGTATATTAGTGATTTGATAATTTTTTTAAATGAACTTTTAGGTAGAGGTGTACCTTAGTTGATTATTGGGCATATGCTGCACATAGCACTTTCAGTTCTGCTTTCATGTTAATGGTGATGGTCATTTTGTTCCCTTTCCTCCTTAATTTATTGATTGAGACATTTCTTATTTCAAAAGCAAACATGCTAATTTCACAGTCACCAAAATGATGTCCTTTTTCAAAAGGAAAACAATATAAAAATATGGGAGGCATCCAAACTTGGGTTTTTAGTTGAATTTCCCAATCACTTGTTATATAATTTGTGCTAAATCAGTGGCCCTTTGTTTTTTTTCCCATTTGTCTCTGTGGGTGGGAACTCTACTGGAGAGGTTATTTTGTTTTGTTTTTGACAGGGGAGGGCATTTTCTTACACTATATAGAACTCCTTGGATGAAAATTAAAATCAAATCAACCAATATTTGTTAAGTGTTTACTCTATGCAAGGTCCTCTGCTGGGTTCTATGTAAAGTCTGTTCCTTTCAAGTAGAATCCTATGGTTAAACCTTCCTTCTGCGTCCCTTCCACACGTTTACTTGTAGGTTTTATTCACATACATTCAAATATTGGATTCTAGGATACTGCGGTAGTCCATTCACGCCATTCACTAAACAAGTATTTATTGTCCACCGTGTGCAAGGTACCAGACTCAGTGATGAGGTGATGTTAAATTTATAGAAAAGTCAGATAGTTTGCTTTCTTCATAGTCTTCCTATTATACACTGGGGGAAATGCAAAGATAAAGAAGACATAGGACCTGCCTTCAAGGAGGTTATTGTCTAGAAGGGGAGGTAGCTTCTTCAGTGTTTCAATGAGCTATAGTTTTGTATGTGTGGATACTTTTTTCATTGACAAGGATTATTGACCCTCTGTAAGTTAATAGATGGGCATTGATAGTTACTGTGGCAAACAAGCAAAAAACTCCATTACTCTATGACCAACTTGCTGGTGAGTTTTTCCAAATTTAATTAGTCTAATTCTTTGACTATAGCCATATAGTCCGCTATAGGATCTATAGTTGAATTCTTTTCTAGCTTATTAACACCTTCTGCAGTATATATATGACTGCCATGGCCTTTAACAATCCTAGACCAACTCCCTGCCGTGATGTGTCATTCAAAAAGGGGCTTTATTGGCAATAACCTGTACATACGCGTACCCAAATTATAATACAAAGTAGAATATAATCATAAGTATATCCCCCCAAATTGCTAAAAGATATTTGAATAATCAAAATAATTTTGACTTTTTGTTAGATCTGGGGAATTTTTGATTAGAGCATGAAATTTTGATATGATTTTTAAGTCACTGAACTTTGTTAAGGCCAGTAAACTTAGCCTTTATCTTTTAAATTAATGTAGAGAAATGAAAGGCATGCTTTTTACTATATTTGCTAAAGTATAGGTGACAAGTTAAATACATTAAGAACCATTTTTCTTTACCTTTATATAATTTTTAAAAATTTTCTTATTCATGTGCTAGATGTGGGCATTACCTGTTTTGTGTTTATTCAAGACAATCTGATTTCCTTTCTGTTTTTTATTTTTAATTCCCAAGCTTATCAGGAAAACGTTATTTTTTTCAGTTAGGTCTTTAATAAACAGAAGGTTCTTTGACAGGTGGGAAGGGATAGTTTGATCCAAAAACAAGGGAAAGAAAGTGGAGTGAAAAGAGAGACCAAATGGTAAAGAAAAGAAATACTTAGTATCCTAGGGGTAATGGAAGGTAATGGTGGTAGGAACAGGTTGATAAGAGGCCTTGATATTCAAGACAAACTATTAGACTTTTACATGAACCTTTTACATGAACTTTTACATGGATACTAGTGGAGGGTTTTTGAGGATGTCAGAGTAATATGCAAGAAAGATTTTTTTTTGACACTGACACTTGGCATTTATGGAAGGGAAGGGAGTTTGGAGATTTAGCACTGTCTTGTACTGAATCCACATTAAATAAAATAGTTTGTGTTAATAAACATAAATATAATGATTTAGGAGGATCATTGATGCTAACGTTTTAGACATAATTCTTTCTCAATAAGCCAGTTTGATAAGAAACAATGAGGTATATGTGAAGATTTAAGGGGAATAGACCCTTTCATAGCAGACCATCATACTCATGTAGCTGACAATAAAATAAATTGGACTATGAACCCTTAAGCTTTTAAATTTAATTTTAATTATTTTTATCATAAGGTTACTATTTATGACATTTTACCCCACATGTAAATGGGCAAATTCCTGATACCACAAAATGTAATCAAAGTAGAGTTGCACTAAAAGTGAATCATCCAGTCTGATTAACTAACTCACGTTGGTAACGTACTGTCATCAATAAGGTCAAGTCTTCCACCAAACAGTGGTGAAAATGAGAATCAGTGTGTGAGATCAAGGAGCTAGATATGTGAAAAGTGACAGCTCATAGAGTATAAGATAGATTTCATATATAATCAGACACCTTGATAAATGTAAGAAAAAAATCAAAATATTGTTAGATAACATTCAGTGTGATTATTTTGAGATAGGAGTAAACTATTAAATTCATTCTCTTCTTCCCATCTTTATATTGGTAGTAATATAGACCATAAAAGAGTGATTCATATTATGCAACTCAGGGAATAGAATCCAGCCAATAGCAATTTAATTTATAGAAGCCAATCGCTGTCTGATTTATAGGAGGCAGCAGGTGATATAAAATTAAAGCTACAATTAGTAGAGGACTTAATGTTGGCTAATTTAAGTGAATAAACATTACTTTTTGCAACTGGAATCCAACAGTACTATCCAAATTAGTTTGAGCCCTGTTAACAAAGTGAAGAATTACCTGACTTGACAATCTGGCTGCAGATCTTGGCTTGTGGAATGGCCATTTCGGCCAAGAGAAAGCTAATAATTTGGTGGAAGAGACAGAGGTAATTTCTTAAATAGGTCAGTAAGTAGTTCTAGGCTGACAGAACAGATCTCCTTGAGAGAGAAGTCAGATTTAGAGGACAGTATTGGGCCTTAAAAGACAAATCATTCCATCCAATATACATTTGCATGATTGATGAAGGGACTGGAAATATAATGAAAATATTTAATACCTTTTATTAGTCAGCATACTAGTGCAATAATATTAAAACTTTTTTTAATGTTTAATGACTGAATCTGCCTAAATATATTCGATCTCACAGAGCTGTGAGTATATATAACTTGCTATTTTGTAGCTTAGTTCCTGGCATATAGTAGGTGCTTAATAAATGTTTAATGGTGTTGATATTTACTATTATTATTTTTCTTATCACGTGCAATAGAATTCAGATAGAAATGGTTCCAAGACAACTATCTTGCTATTATTCACATATATTTGTATATATAACATATGTGTATACATATACATATATTCTCATACACACATATCATAAAATATAAATACAAGTAAATATAGCTACATTTTGTAGACTGTCAGCTCACTGAAAACACAAAATCACAATGGGTACAACATCACTTGAAGTCTGGATGGTATGGACATTATATTCCCACTTGTTTTTCATTTCTTCTCTTGGTCTCTATTATTTTGAAAGCTTTTTGTCCATGTTGCTTAGACCTTATGAGTATTTGATTCAGCAATAATTATTTAAAAAAAACATTGTTTTTGAGGTTGGGGGGGGGGTCATTATTCCAGCTGGCCAGTTGTAGGCATTGGTTTTATCTGTAATAATGCTCTGGCTTCAGTAAAGTTTATTGGTTAAGTTCTCAAGGCTATTTTGAAGTCTATATTTATAGTATAAGAATTTGTCATCTTTTATCATCACCTCCTGATATATAATTCTAGCCACCAGATCATGTTTTTCTACACGTTCAGTAGGTCATATTTTTTTTAAGCTTGCAGTAAAATGTTGCAAAGTCTCAATTCTTGCTTTGCACAATCTGCATTAATAATTGAATCTGGGCTCCTTAAGGATAACTGTAATTTCAGTTGGTGATGACTTGGTCCCGAGTTGCTAACATTAATACTTCCCTTAATGACAAAACAATCTACATGACTTAGCAATTTGTTCAGCGCTTCTTTGCTGACATGTTGTTGCCTGATTTTATGCTGATATTGCCTGTAGAGGGTCATTTGTTTACAGTCTTGGATCTTTGCTGTTTCAGAGACTCTCTCTGGAGGTAAACCACTTTCAGTTACATTCAACAAATCCGATGGGGTGTGTGTACCTGTTATCAGCCTTTACTATGACTTAATGAATTGATATACGTTCTAAAGCATCTTCTAACTCCAAGCGTGTGATATTATGATCCCATGCTCGCTTCAAAAGTTTAAAGGTTCCAACAGTTACTTTTTGCCTCAGAATCATGTTATCTGAGGACATCTATTAATTTTCTTCCTCCCTTGTGGGCAAATATACATTTATTCTATAGCTACTTTGGGGTGTTGGGACCCATGTATTATTATTATTACATGGGTTTTGGTGAGAATACTTTTGAGATATTTTTTTTTTTTTTGCTTTTTGGAGGGCGGAAGGTAGGGCAATTGGGGTTAAGTGACTTGCCCAAAGTCACACAGCTAATTTTGTGTTAAGTGTCGGAGGCTGGATTTGAATTCAGGTCCTCCTGACTCCAGGGCCGGTGCTCTATTCACTGTGCGACCTAGCCGCCCCACTTTTGAGTCCAAATTGCAGTTCAGAAAGTGGATGGTAAGACATATTCAATAAATATTTTTAAGTTTGCTTTTCCCACCGAATTTCAGTTGAAAGATGCTTTTAAGACTGTTAATAATATTGACTTCAATTTTTTTCAATAATATTTGTTTTTATATTACTTACAATTCCTATTCTAGTCCTCCAAGTCTATCCAGAGAGTTGTTCCTTACAACAAAGAATGAAAAAAAAACAAGATTTTAAAAAGTTCTTCAAAGTAAGCCAGCATATTGAAAAAGTCTGAAATTTGTGGTAACCTAAACCCCTCATCCCTTATACTACAAAGAAGTAAAGAGAAGTGTTTTCTCAAATCTTTTCTTGGGCGGGGGTAGGGGGGGCGCAAGTTTAGTTATTCTAAATAATGGTCATAATTTCACAGCATCCATTTGCTAATGTTTCTTTGTAACTGATTTTTCAATTTACAGTGTTATAATAATTTGTATATAATTTTTAAGTTCTGTTATTTCATAGCTCATACAGGATTTTACATGTTCTCTATATTCATAATGTTCATGGTTTCACTGTTATATTCCTTTACATTCATGTAACTTTTTTTGTCATTCCCTAGTTGGTGAGCACCTCCTTCATTTCTAGATTATCATTGGGGTATATACATACACACGTACGCATATGTGTATATGCCTGTATATGTGTATGTGTATATATACACACATGTGTATATATACATACATGTATGTATATACATATGTGTGTCTATCTCTATTTATGGAATCTCTGGAATTTTTCTATTTTAGTTAGATGAATATGTTAGTTATTTTATTTGCATAATTCCAGATTACCTCCCAGAATGATTGAACTAATTTATAGCCCTACTAACAATATATTAATTTGGCTATCATGGTTCCATAAATCTATTCAGCAATTATTTTTCCCATTTTTGGGTAATTCTTGATATACAGTAAAATCTTAGCATTATTTTGATTTATATTTCTCTTATAATTAGTGTTCATTCTTTTATATTATTGTAAATAGTTTCCAATTCTTCTTTTGAGAACTGAATGTTCATGTCCTTTGACCACTTGTATCTTGGGGCATTGGCTTTTGACACAGCTTTTTTTTTATATCTTTGTGCATAATGCGCCTTGCCTGGAGGACACTGAGGGATTCTTAAATATTACTTTAATCCAGTGGATCATTTTGACCTCTAGATTCAAGATCAGTTTCTCTCTTTCCTTGGAATATGTTAAAAAATATTGAAGTTCTTTAATCCCAATGATATTTTGATATCATTGCCCAGTGTGAAGAAATTATTTAATGTGCTTTTTATGGATCCATAACTCATTGTAATTAATTTGGGTGTGTTGAGTGATTAGTGATATGTTTTGTTTTGACTTTTTCTTCATTGTTATTATGGTAACCATTATTGTAGCTATATTAGTTTGCTGTTTCCTTTGAAATGTTGAACAAAGAGATGACCTAGGCAGCTCTGCCAATACTTCTCTTGAGTTCTCTAGTTTACAGAAAATAGATTTTAAAAGAATTTTGTAAGGGAGGCTTGTATCTGTTTGTATTTTTTTTTTCTATGCTCATTTAAGGGTTTTTAAAATGCTAATGCAATTGCACTTTTCTCCAAGGGCATTTTGTGTGTTGCTACATGCTTGAAAGGAGTGACTCTCCATCGCTGAAGAAAATGGTAAACATGTGATGCTGAGTTCCTGAGTAGAGCTACTTTAGAGAGAGAAATGCATTGTTCCATCCTCTTTTTGGAAGAAATACACGGAGAGAAAGATTGTGGGGTCTGCAAACATATAGGGAAGCCAACTCCTCACCATGTCCATGATTTCCAGTTTGCCTTCTAGAGACTTTGGAAAGAGAATTTCCCCTTGGATGAGGTTGAGGTCTCTTGCTGTTTCATCTTAGGCAGCTAAGTTGTGTAGTGGTTAGAGTGCTGGGTCTGGAGTCATGAAGACCTGAGTTCACATGCAGCCTCAGATATTAGTTGTGTGACTCAGGACAACTCAGTTAACTTCTGTTTGTCTCAGTTTCCTCATTTGCAAAATAGGGATAATAATAACATCAGCCTTCCAAGATTATTGTGAGAATCAAATGAGATATTTGTAAAGTATATAACATAGTAGGTACTATATAAATAGCATAAATAGCTTTTGTGTTTCAATCTAAGATATTATTCTGCTCCCATCAGATGAGCTCATTTACTTTCGTTTCTTTTTCTTGTATATTTGTATGTGCATAACTTCTGCAATTTCTATTTGCTCTTTTCCCTGGATAAATAGGTTTACTTGCTATTCACAATTTGTGATTGTCTTTTGGGTAATTCATTTTTTGGGGGGAAAGTACCAAATTGGCGGATGTAAGCTTGGGGCTTACATTCCCATTAAGGGCTAGCAACCAGAGAAATTGCTTTTATTTTGAACCTAGTGTATCCTAGAACAACAATATTTAGGGAGCATTCAGACATAATTATAGACTAATACCCTTCTCAGTGATTGGAGAAAAAAACCTGCAGACCTCTTGGTCTTTTCTTCTTTTCAGGGCTGGAAGCATGGGCCTCCTTGTAGAGGAGTGGTCAAGATTCCAGAGATCCCCATCAATGCCTCTCATGAGCTACATTTATACAATCTATGTGAATATATGGGTATTACATGAATACATATAGTATAACAGTTAAATTCTTCATATGAAGAGAAAACTAGACTGATAGTTAAGTATATGTATATCTAGGTAGTTATATATTTGCTCTATTGCTGGGATGCAAAAACAGTTCATCATTTCAGTAATTTCCATCAAATAATTGGTTATTTCAGTCAAAGCAGTCATACTAATGCACTTGTAAATCTGATAGTCATCACTTTTGTTAGGTACCATCAGAAATTGTCTTCAGAGTAACTTAAAAATGTACTTTATTTTTGTGAAATTATCTTTTACATTAATCTATATCAAGGACCACCAGTAAGTTAAAAAGTATCCAGAGGAGACTCACCAGGATGGTGAAAGACCCTGAGAGCCTTCCATCCAAGAATGGGCTTTTAGGGGAATTCAGATTATTTAGCCTGGAGAGAATACCTGGTGGGGCATAGCTGTATTTAAAGGGCTGTCATGTGGAAGACAGATTAGGCTTATTCTCTTTGACTCCGGAAGGCCAAACTAGGAGCGCTAAGTAGAAGTCGAGGGGCAGATTTTAGCTTGATATAAAGAAGAATTTTTTTAACAATTCTTTTAAAGGTAGAATAGGATGCCTCTGAACAACTGGGTTGCCCTTTATGAGAAATCTATCAGCAGAAGGCTTAATGATTTCTTGTTGGAGATGTTTTGGAGGGAATTCAGGGATGACTTCAACTTTGACTTCCCTTTCTAACTCAGCTTCTATGAGCTATATATAGCGTTGGATTTAAAATGTATTCTAGTAAAAGCTGAAGAAATATGAATTAGTTCAACCAAACTTAAGTGGACTTTGGATAAAGTTTTACACCCTGTCTTGTCTTTAACAAATGAGATATTTGGATTCAAGAATTGTAAAGGAAGCATGAACTGAAAGTCTACTGTAGTAAAGCTTTGTCTATTTTAATGTGCCAGTGACTCAACAGCTGTTTGGAATCTGTCTGGAATCAGCACTGAACTTTGGTAAATGTTTCTCTTCAGGAGCTGGAACATAATCCTCCCTCAACCCACACAAGGCAGTATCTGTGTTCTCATTCTCTCCCTTTTTGTCCTTCCCTATGTCTGTCTCTGTCTCTGTATTTCTGTCTCTCTCATACTCTCTGTCTCCATCTCTGTCTCTCTCCCCAGCTCCTGCCTATCCCTACCCTTCTCTTACTCTCTTCCTTTTTCTCTTCCTCTCCCCCTACTCAGCTCTCTTTTTCTCATTTTTCACTTAGCCTGATTGATGGAAACACTTGCTGGGAGCTTTTCCTGACATTCTTTCCAAAAACCGAAAGTATGAAATGTTATGGTAGTGTTATGTCTATTTTTGAAAGTAAGTCTGCTGATGTAAAGCCTATGTTGATATATTTGGATGAATTATAATGGTGATATTATTACAGCCTTGAAAGTTGAAAATTTATTATTTTTCTCACCTACTTTTGGTTGGTAACTTGATTTTAGGAACATGCTGCATATTCAGTTATTTTGTGGTGTAATCATTGAAATATTTCTTAAAGTTCTTTAGAGTTCATTCTCCTTTCCTCCCCTATCTTCTCCTTCCCTTCATTCTGGTCACAACTCTCATTATTCCCAATTTTCCAACCCTTCAAATATTAAAACCCACCAACAATTTATTCCATTGATCTACTTATTCTTATTTTCTAGTTATTCAGCTTCAATTCCTATTACAATTGAAGAAATGTTCTAGGGGGAAAATCATTAGATTCATTAATAAAGCAAAGATAGAATTGTCTATAGGACATTTTACTTGATAAAGCCACCATCTTTACTTTTTTAAATAATTAATATCAAAAACCCAATTTTACATCTATATTTTAAATCTTTCTCATTAAAATATGGCAAGTCTTGTCTGAAATAAGAAATGTGAATCAGAAACTTTTCTGACAGGAAGCATTGGCAACTATGAAGGGCATATTTAAGTGATAAAAAAAAGTTCTGGGAATAAGGTGATCTAGTGCTTAATTTAAAAGCAAAAGCTCTTGCCCTTGGCATCTGTCTACCTACTAGAGGTTAAAATTTATTTCAGTATAAGTGGCAAAAATAAAATTATTGCAGGGGATTTATCTTCTACACATTCTATTAGTGTTTAATGAAATCTTTGATGTCATTGTGTGTTGAAAATATTATAAATTGAACCAAATGTCTTGTCATATATCAAGTGTTTTACCTTTAAATTTCTATTTCAGTCTATATGTGCAAATCTGATAATAATTTGCTTAACCACATCTTTATAAAAGTTATTGTCCCATCTTAGTAGGATCTTGTGTATGACTAAAGGAAAGCCTTTTACAAGCCCAAATGACATATATAGGTTTTAGTTTAAGTTACTGCAGTGTGTTAGATTATGGACAATAGGATAACATGTAATTATTTGACGTTTGTCTCAATTATCTCTCCCAAAGAGTAAGTCACTGCCCTCTGGCAGTTAAAGACTTGTAGATCATGTAGAAAAATCATTCATTATATATGCAATATTATTTATAGTAATATAAACATATTCTGTAAATTTAATTATCTTTTGGAAAATAATATTTTTCACTTAACAAAGAATATCATGTAATCTCTGCATTTACTTTAGAAACTGAGTACATACTCTGAGAATTTTTTTTTTAATTCCTGGGAATTTTCTACGAAAGGAATATAAACTTGGATTTTTTTTTTGAGTGATAGGCTAACAGCTTTATAAGAAAGTAGGGACTCCCATATATAATCCAAATTTTAAATGTATTAATTTGCTGAATGCCATGGCAACATATATATATATTTTTCAGTTTATGAATGGCATTTTGGGAACGACTTGCTCTTGTGTGCTTGCACATTTTCATATTTCAGCTATAGAAAAAAAAGCACATCCTCTTCAGTTTGTATTTGTGCTTCTATTCAAAATAAGAATAAAAGCAGCTAGTTTCTAGCTTGTAATATTCTTCAGTGAGCAGTAGCTTTCTATAACAGTCACACCTAAACTGGAATGAAAACTCTAGCATACCATAAGAGATATTTTAATTGCTGTATTTAATTAAAAAGAGAATAAATCACTAAAAGATTATTTTAAATGTCTTAAATATAATAAAAAAGAATAATGAGCAGTTAAACAAGAAGCTAGAAGTATGATAGTTTAATGAATGCAAACGGGGTCTGTTTTTCAGCTATTTCTAACCTTTTGGTTATATAGTTCATTGTTAAAGAATATCTTGGCTATGAAACACAGTTCAGAGATTCTTATTCCAGAGATGATGGTGATGGGTTTTCTCAAAATATGTAATTTAAAGTAAAATAGAAAAATATTTTGTTTGAGTATAGTTATAATTCTTTACTTCATGAAATTGATAATTCCAATTAAGTTTGCTTTAAAGCAAACATGTAAAATTCCACTTTCACATTTACTTTTCTTATAAATAACTGCATTTTTGGTAAAAAAAAAAAAAACCCAAACAGTTCTCTAACAGACTATCCTTCAATTTTAGAGGACAGTTCAAATGGGGTCAAGCTTTATAGCATTCTAAGTATTCATGTATATTAGCAGTCTAGTGATTTCTGGAAGTTATTTTCCTCCAATAATTGATTGTTCCTCTATTATAATGCTCATCTAATTTCCTATTTTCTAAATCCACTGCCCCCCCCCCCAATTTCTATGCATTTCTTAAATTTAGCAGCTTTTGACTTCATTCAGGTAGATTGAAGAACTCTGTTCCAATTATTGTTTTTTGTAGGTTTGCTGTATTTACTTATTGAGTTGGGCTACAGTCACATAGTGTCACCCCAGCTAATATGAATAAACTCATGGAGTCTTAAATTTACTTTACTTTAAAGCTTGATTTTATAATTAGTTAATTAGTTCCTAATTTTTAAAGTAAGTTAAAAATTTTGCACATTTAAGTAAAATGTTTATTAGAATTATTTACTTATATTTACACATTACAAACCTTATCTAATTTTCATACATTAAATTCAGTCTGTCAAGCATTTATTAAGTGCCTACCATATGCAGGGCGCTGTTTTACAAATTGAAGATAATTATAGGGACTAGAACTGTTTTTTTTTGTTGTTGTTGTTGTTTGGTGTTGGGAACTATTAGGTGAGGAAACCTCCTCTACTAATACAATTCAGCATTTTTTTTTTTTTTTGCAACTTACAGTTTTAAAGAAATGCTAACATCACTAAACAGTTAGTTAAGTGACTTGCCTGGGTTTACACAAACAATATGTGTCAGAGGTGTACTGAATCCAGGTATGCCTGACTTTAAAACTGGCTTTATTTGCTTTTCTTATCTGCCTTTATGGTATGGAGGATACAAAGACAAATTAAAAATGTTCTTCCCTTAAGGAGCTTACATTCTACTGAAATGTAACCTAAAAGACTTTTCCTGTTTAATTTCATACACATTCATAATCACAAGTAAATAGATTTTCTCATTAGTAGTGAATATAAGAAGCAGCAGCAGTCATCTAAGTGTGCTTGAGACAGTGATGAGGGAAAATATGAATTATTAAGCAACTTCCTATTTCCAGTATCTGGAATTATGGTGGTTTCTGTGGGATAAATCAGAAGTCATTTAACTAACTTTACCTCTTAGAGACTACCAGCATAGGAAGCAGATCCCCATAAGAATCTTAGGTAAACATGTTTCCATAAGTAGGTTTTAATTGGGTTAGAAAAGCAGGAATTATCCTTATATTTTATCATCACCTTGATCCTTGGGCAGGGCCAATGTGACTAATTTTAGGCATCCTCTAGCTTTTACTAAAAAAATATTCAATAGAATCTTTTAAATAATATCTTTATTTTACTCCAATTTCAGTTTTAATGAATTGCAAGGTAGTTTAGTTGTGATATTCAGCTTTACAAAGAAAAATGATCAATATTGATCCAGCAGATCTCTTAAAATGGAAAAGTTTGTTTTCAGAAAGTAGTTAAATCACTAGAGTTTAGACCCAAAGGTGCAGAAGGATTGATGAATTAATTAGCTCTTTCAATAAACTTATTAAATATCTACTGTGAGCTTTGTACTGTGATGGGTGCTGGGGGAGATATAATTATAAATTGGACACAATCTCTGTTCTCAAGTAACTTACAAGATAGTGGAGATCATTGTCTGAATATGTAAACTAATGTCTAATTCTGTTCTTTATGCTTCCTCTGAGTGAGCTAGAATAGCCATTAGGACCCACATCCTTGTTCAGCTATTCAGACTTAGTTAATGCACAGTCTTATTGGCAAATGAGGATGCTCTTAAGTTTGTTTTCAAGTGGAAGTTCTTATAGATAAGTTTATCATGGTTTATCTCAAAAGGTATCTGATTGTTGTCCTCCACGTGCTTGCTCCTCCTCCCTCCTTCTCCTCCTCCTCCCTCCTTCTCCTATTCCTTCCCCTCATCCTCTTTCCTCTCCCCCTCCTCCTCCTTCCCCGTCCTCCCCCTTCCTTTCTTTCCCCTCCTCCTCCCCCTCCTCCTCCTCCTCTCCCTCCTCCCTTTTCTCCTCTTCCTCCTTCCCCTCTCCTCTTCTCCGTGCATGCAGTAAGAAATGTATATGCTAGAGTCTAAAAGGCAGATTTAATTTCTGGGGCCATACTTTTTATGATCATACAAAAAATAGAACTTATAATATGGTATTATATAGCTTGAATCCAGGTATAAAGAACTTTCATCATAATAATAGTGAATGTCTCTGAATGCTTTATGTATGCTATCAGTTTTAAACATTTTGTGGCTAGATTAATATTCACACTTTTAAATTGTAGTGAGTCTCATGAAATTACCGAAAATGGGAATAAAACTGAAAAGAGTAAGAAAGCAGGTTTTATTGAATTATGACTAACAGTGCTACACTGATGCTAAATGTTACATAAATATTGAATGATGTTATAGAAAACACTGTGCACAATGAAATGAAGAAAATACCATTTAAACAGATTTTATCTTGATGGTTGTGAACAGAAAAGATGACTGTTTTATATAACTATCCATGTTCACTCAGTGCTCAGTTTCTTCATCTGTTAATTGGGGGTAATAATAGCACCTACATCACAATGTTGTTGTGATGACCAAATGACATATATTTGTAAAGTGTTTTGTTAACCTTAAAGTGATATAAATGGTGACTTGTGTTTTAGCTCGATGAGCCTGTTTTATTTGATACTTCTATTTTTCCAGGATTTAACACAGCACTCTGTTGTCTGTACACTGCATATATCAGTGTTTCATTTTTTTTAACATTTCTATTTTATTATTTATTTTTTAACATTCTTTTCTTTTAAATTTTTGAGATGCAGATTCTTTCCCTCCCTCCCACCACCTGCCTCACCCACTGAGAAGGCAAGCAATATGACATCAATTAGATATGTGAAATCATCCAAAACATATTCCCATGTTAGCCACACTTCCAAAAAAGCAAGAAAAGAAAAGAAAGTGAGAAAATTATACTTCAGTTAGCACTCAGAGTTCATCAGTTCTCTCTCTGGAGGTGGATGACATTTTTTCCTCATGAGTTTCTGGGAATTGTCTTGGATTATTGTCTTGATCAGAGTAGTCAAGTCTTCCATAGTTGATCATCATTACAACATTGTTCTTACTATGCACAATGATCTTGTTCTTTTCACTTCACTCTGCATCAGTTCATATAGCTCTTGCCATGTTTTTCTGAAACCAACCCTTCATCATTTTTTATAGCACAGTGGTACTCAACACAGTCGTAAGCCACAGTTCAGCCACTCCCCAACTGATGAGCATCCCCTTGACCTCCAGTTCTTTGTCACCACAGAGAAAGCGGCTCTAAATATTTTTGAACATATATGTCCTTTTCCTTTTTTTGTCTTTGGAGTACAGACTTAGTGTTATTCCTTAATCAAAGGCTGTGCAGCTTTTTTTTTTTGCCATTTGGGCCCAGTCCCAAATTGTTCTCCAGAATGTCTGGACCAGTTCACCAGTCCACCAGCACTTCATTAGTGTATCTATTTTCACCTTATCCCTTGCAGCAGTTGTCATTTCAATGGCTGTGAGGTGGTGCCTCAAAGTTGTTTAAATTTCATTTCTCTAATTAATGTTGATTTAGAGCACTTTTTTCCTATAATTAGTTTTGATTTCTTCTTCTGAAATCTGTTTATATCCTTTGACCATTTATCATTTGAGAAATGGATCTTATTTCTATAAAATTGACTCAGTTCTAAACTTGATATGTATTTGAGAAAGGAGGACTTTATTAGAGAAATTTGCTGTATAAACTTTTATATTACTTCATTGTCTGTGTTATCTTTTAGCATAATATACTTTGCCTGATTATCTCTTTTATCTGTTACTTTGTCTGAGATCATGATTGTTACCCCTTCTTTTTTTTTACTTCAGCTGAAACATTAGATTTGCTTCAGCCCTTTATTTTAACTCTGTGTGTCTTTTTGTTTCAAGTGTGTCTCTTGTAAACTATGTGTTGTTAGATTCTGGTTTATAACCTATTCTGCTTCCATTTTATGGGTGAGCTCATCACATTTACATTCACAGTTATCACAGTTATGTATATATTCTACTAACTGTATTTCCTTTCATCCCATTTTTTTCTGTTTTATCTTCTCTCTCTTTTTCTCCTGTTGCTCTTCAAAAGTCTGTTTTGCCTCTGACTACTGCCTCCCTTAACCCACCCTCTCTTAACTCTCCCTCACTTTTCTCTTATCCCCTTTGTGTGTTTATTTTTCCATTCTTGAACCAATTCCAATGAGGGTTAGGTTCAACCTTCCTCTACTCTGTAAAAGCTCTTTTCCACATATCTTTTATGTGAAAAAAAAATTCCCATTCTACCTCAAACGTCCCCCTTTTTCTAGTGCGTCCTACTTTATCTTTTTAAAAAATCATCCCAGCATACCTGACTTAGCGCCTTTCCCTCTGTTTAAACTCCTTTTAACTGCCTAAACAACGACAAAGTTCTCAGAAGTCACGTGCACAGTCTTCCCATATGGGGATGTAAACAGTTTAATTTTGAGTCCCTCATGATCACACTTTCATGTTTACCTTTTCATGCTTCTCTTGAGTCTTGTATTTGAATGTCATATTTTCCATGTAGCTCTGGGCTTTTCATCAGGAATGCTTTAAAATCCTGTATTGCATTAAATGTCCATTTTTCCCTGGAAGGATTATACTCAGTTTTGCTAGGTACCGGTAATTCTTGGTTGTGATATGAGCTACCCTGCCCTCTGGAATATCATACTTGAAGCCCTCTACTCCTTAACGTGGAAGCTGCTAAATTTTGTATGATCCTGGCCATGGCTCCCCAATATTAAACTGTTACTTTCTGGGTACTTGAAGTATTTTCTCCCTTGAAGTAGCTATTCTTGAATTTGGCTATAATTTCCTGGGAGTTTTCATTTTGGGATCTTTCTTTTTTGTTCTGCAGGGGGGAAGGCAGGGCAATTGGGGTTAAGTGATTTGCCCAAGGTCACAAAGCTAGTAAGTGGGTCAAGTGTCTAAGGCCAAATTTGAACTTGTGCCCTCTTGACTCCAGGGCTGGTGCTCTATTCACTGTGCCACCTAGCTGCCCCTAGGGATCTCTTTCAGGAAGTTATTATTGCATTCTTTCAATTTCTATTTTACCCACTGGATCTAAGAGATCAGGGGTGTTTTCCTTAATAATTTCTTTAACTATAATGTCTAGGTCTTTCTTTGATCATGGATTTTAGGTAAATTCTTAAATTACCTTCCCTTGGTCTATTTTCTAGGTCATCTATTTTTCCAATGATATGTTTCAAATATTCTTCCATTTTTTTTCATTCTATTCTTTTGACTTGATTGTTTTTTGAAATCTCATGGAGTCATTAGCTTTTGACTTGCCCAATTCTAATTTTTAAGGAATTATTTTCTTCAGTGAGCTTTTGTATCTTATTTTTCATTAGATCAATTCTTTTTCTTTTTTCTGTTTTTTTTTTTTTTCTTTTTGGAGGGAGTAAGTCAGGACATTTGGGATTAAGTGACTTGCTGAAGGTCACAGGGCTAGTAAGTGTTAAGTGTCTGAGGCTGGATTTGAACTCAGGTCCTCCTGACTCCAGGGCCGGTGCTCTGTTCACTGCACCTCCTAGTTGCCCCGATCAATTCTCTTTTTTAAGGTGTTATTTTCTTCAATATTTTGGGCCTCTTTTACCAAGATATTAATTCTCTTTTTTGTGATTTTTTTTGCATCCTTCTCATTTCTTTTCCCAAATTTTCCTCTATCACTCATCGCATTCTTTAACTTTTCCAGGAATTCTTGTTGGGTTTAGATCCAATTATTATTTGTCTTTGAGGCTTTTTTGGTAGCTATTTCCACAGTATTGTCTTCTAAGTTAATGTCTTGATCTTCCTCCTCACCATAGTAATTTTTTTTAATGGTCAGATTCTTTTGTTGTTATTGTTGTTGTTTGCTCATTTTCTATCCTATTTCTTCACTTTGAACTTTGTGTTAAAGTTGGGATCTCCCTTCCTTGGGTGGGAGAGGCACTGTCTCTTTATTCGACTTTATTGTGCTAATGTTTGCAGAGGTCATTCTTGGTGGGGGGTGGAGTGTTTGCAAATTTTTGGTACTTTTAAGGAGGTGTGATCCTGGGAGAGAAAAGGTAACTGCTTTCCTTTTCTGGGTTCTGGTCTTTACCCAGGAAGAATCCCTGGCCCCCTGCAGCCGCAAGCACTCGCTTTGCCTTGGAACTATGACTGACTCCGAACTTTCCTCTCTACTCTGGAACTGTGGCTCAAAACTGTGACCCAGAACTGTGTATGAACAGTAGCATTGCCAGTCAGCACGAGCTGTACCTAGTTCTCTGTAATCTCTTTGTAACCTGTTATTACCATCTCTGTGCTGAGAACCCTTGAAGCTATTGATGCTGTAGCAGCCAATCTTGCCACCTGATGTGTGGAATCTAGATAAGCTTCCATACTGGTGACACAGTCTTCTCCTGCTGACCTCTTTAAGTTTTCTTAGGCTGGAAAAATATCTCACCTTGACCTTTTATTAGCTCTGCCACTCCAAAATTTGATCTGAGGTATTATTTTAGAGTTGTTTGGAGGGGAATGTTGGGAGAGTCCAGCTGGGTGGTTGCCCCTAATCTGCCACCTTGGCTCTACCTCCCTATTTAAAAAAAATGATAGGTGGATAGAGTGCAAGGCTTGAAGTCAGGAAGACCTGAGTTCAAATATGTTCTCAGACATTTAACTATGTGACCCTAGGCAAGTGACTTAAGCTCTGTCCTTCTCTTTCATAAGATTATCTTAAAATCATCATGGATTTATTGAGATTTGTTTTAATGAGACCGTTTTTATTTTAACTAAACTCTGGAGAGTATTCAATACAGATATATTAAGTACTGATTGCTGACGTATTTTACTGACTATTAGGAAAAGTTACAAAGAAAGAAGAAATAATAATTTGCTTTCAAGGAGCTTAGAATCTGGTAGGAGTATTAAGACATGGGACACAAAAAATGTAATGCAAATTAGAATATGGTAAGTGTGAGGAAAGAATATAAAATGCTACGAGATCAGAGGAGGTAAGGATCACTTTCATTTGGTGATGTCACGATATCTAGTCTTGACTAGATTCTAGAATGATGGCTGGAGGCGGGGCATCAAGATTGCTCTGCCCCATTTATAGGTATCATGTAGAATATTACTGTGAAGTTGGATGGTCTATTTTGAAATTTCTTTTGGGTTTCTGAGGATAATACTTTTTGAGATAGTACAGTGCATGGCCTCTTTCCTCTATCCCCAAACCCCTTCCTTGAATATATAGTTCATGAAGACATAATTGACACTATCAAAGGTTATACAGAAATGAAGGTATCAGTCGAAGGAGAAAAAGCTGGGGGGTAGGGATGGGGAATAATTGGGAAAAAATAAATAGCTAATTTTCCTTTTCTAGAGATACTGGTAAAACATTGCTTTGGACTTTCATCTGAGAAATTTAAAAATACTTTCCAAACTGGGGTAGTTACTCAACAATTTAGAAGTAGAGCTCAAAATATAGTCTGTCCCAAATTCAGATTCAGATTATTGAATCAGTTTTCTATTCATATCTCTACAGTTCTGAGGAAATGTACATTCTTCAAAAAATCTAGAAAGATGTCTGGGATGTGGATATCTAGTTACCTCCTTTTTTCATATTGAACCAGAATTCTCTTAAGTTTTATATTTTGTTTGTTGTTTTGATTTCCTGATACTTCTTAATAGCCAGTTATCCAGAAGGGAATTGAGCTTTTGAAAATCCACTTGTGTTTGTAATTCCTTGTACATTTGGGGTGGTACAAATTTACCACGATTATATTAGTGACAATTCTGTTCTTTTGTAGATTTGGTCCTAAAGAGCTACTGTTTTGTGACTCAAAGCTGCAAATAGGTTTTTAGGAGCTTTTAAAATTGCTTTCTCCTACTGATGTTAAAGAAAAACAGATTTTACAAAAATGTAAGAAATTGACTCTCCCAGCCTTGTAAGAGTAATTGTGCTTATCTATTCACAGTGGAATAGCAAGACCTAATTAACAAATATTTTAAAAGCTCTTTGAGATCCATGGAGGGGAAGGATGTTATATAAGAAGACATTTTAACATTTTCAGTGCTATTCTTATTGCTGCCTTGTTTTCCTTCCTAATCAAGTCTCCATACCAGCTCTAAAGAGTGTTGAATTTGGAGATCTAGGACAGACTGTTATTTATTCTGTGTTGGAGCCATAGGGGCGAAATTTTAAATTTTAAAAAGTGATACGTGCTTTTATATGGTGACAGAATATACCTTAACACATTTAAAGAAAGGAAAGATTTTACTAAGATCCTTTTATTATTTTTCTAGTTTGTTCTTATTTGTCATTGGACTAATTTCAGGTGTAAAATATTACTTTCCGGAAATTACTGTAGATTTTTCTATCAAGACCAGGTGCATGTTGTTTTAATAGTCTTTTTTTTATTCTTATTTTTAATGCAGCAACTTGTAGAATGCCTTTAACTGATAATTTAACTTACTACCTACTAATTGGACAAAGGCATAACTTTGTATTTTTAATCTCTTTTGAATTTCTCATTTTATTTCTGCTTCAATTAGTGGTATGCCTTTAGCAAAAGGGAGATGGGTTTTTTTTTGTGCTATCTATTACAAGATTTGCCTGCAAGAAAAAATATTTTTTGTCACTTTTCTCAGATGTTATCGTAGGGTTCACAGACAATAAAAATGATAAGGAACTAATTTTTACGTTGGTTTTGTTGTGCTATATTTTTTTCTTCTTTGTAACTTAGGAAAAAATAAATACATATATATATTACATATGTGTATTTTCATATGTATATATTCACAGAAAACACAAATTTCTCCAAATCTACTAGTGCTGACAGTTTTTATTTAAAAAATCCTGCCCCCTCCCACAAAGTGCTATCCTCTGTTGTTTTTATGTATTGAAGAAAACAGGAGTAGAAGGCACCCAGATTATTAGGTTAAGTTATCCTGCTGTTTATACCTTGACCAGTGAAAGAATGACATTTTAAACTATGTTTTTCCATTTAAGTGTGGAATTTAAATGCAATACAAAATGCCAAGTTCCCACCATGACATTTTATTGCACTGCATTGCCTTCTCAGATGGTGAGGCCAAAGAATTAGCAACAGTTTGTTAAGTTGTGACTTAAGCAACACAAACTGGTAGGGCACAGAAGACTTAAGAGAGTTTCGACCCTGAAATTATTTATGGAGACTATTCCTACATATTTACCAGGAACACAGTTTGTTTATTCATACGCACATATTATATATCAACATAATTGACATAAATGCAGAAAATGGTTCCCAGATCTATTTATACAACTCTCATATCTCTGCTGACCTCCTGTCTCTCATCTCTAACTACCTCTTGAACCTTTCTTACTGAATGTCCAGCAGATATATGTATATATATATATATATGATATATCTAATATTGAATCTAATACAGTATATCTGAAACTGAAGTTAATCTATTTTCCCCCAAACACTTCATTTTCTTAACTTTTTTTATTTATTTTTGTCAGTTGCACCATTTACCTTCTAGGTACCCAGGTTTGCCTAGATGTCACCTTCAACTTCTTACTCTCACTTCACATATCTAATGAGTTGTCAAATCCTTTGTCTCTATCTTCTTAGCACCTTTCTTATAAACCTTCTCTCCTGAGCACTGCATCCACCCTGCTGCTCTTATCACCTCATACCTGAACTCTTGTAATAGTTTGCTTATTAGTCTCCCTGACTAGTCTCTCCTCCTTCAGTTAGCTCTCAAAATGATCTTCCTAAAATATAGGTCTAAAAATGTCACTGCCCCACCTCTATTTAGATAAATTTCAATGAATCACTTTTACCTCTAGCATCACGCATAAAATCCTCTGTTTGACTTTTAAATTCCTTATAACTTTGTTCTTTCTTACCTTTCTGGTCATCTTACACCTTCCTTTCTTCCATGTATTTTGCTATCCTGTGATTCCGGTCATAGCTGTTCCTCACATAAGAGACAATTCATGACAGCAGGAGTTTTCACTGGCAGCCCCCTTATGCTTGGAATTTTCTCCCTCCTTATCTTCATCTCCTAGCTTTCTTGGCTTCCTTCAAGTTTTGGCTAAAATCTTGCCTTCTTTAAGAAACCTTTCCTCAATTGATAAATGGTCAAAGGACATGAACAGGCACTTTTTAGAAGAAGAAATCAAAGCTATCAGTACTCAAACGAAAAAATGTTCTGAATCATTAATAATTACAGATATGAAAACTAACACAACTCTGGAGTGCCACATAACTCCCATCAGATTGATTAACATGACAGAAAAGGAAAATGACAAATGCTCGAGCAACATGGAAAAATAAGTACACTAATTCACTGTTGGTGGATCTGTGAACTGGTCCAGCCATTCTGAAGAACAATTTGGAACTCTGTGCAAAGGGCTATTAAACTTTTTATGCTCATTGATCCAGTAAAGTCACTGCCAGTCTTCATCCAAAAGACACCAAAGAAAAAGCCTCATGTAAAATTATATATGGCAACTCTTTGGTGATAAAGAATTGGAAATGGAGATGTTCATGAATTGGGCAGTGGTTGAAAAATTGTGTTATATGATTGTGGTGGAATACTATTGTGTTATAAAAAAAGGGTGAAGGGGATGGTTTCAGGAAAAAAAAACCTAGGAAGACTTATATGAACTGATACAAAGTGAAATGAGCAGAACCAGGACAACAGGATGCAGTAACACCAATAGTGTAAGGCAGAGTAACTAAGAAAATCTTAGATACTTTGATAAATTCAATGATTTACAACAGTTTCCAAAGACTTAGGAAGAAAAGTGCCATCTATTTCCAGAAAGAGAACTTAAAGCTCTGAGTGCAGATTGAAGCATTTTTCTTTTACTTTGTTTATTTTTCTTTCTTTTTTCTTGCAATATGGCTCATGTGGAAATAAGTTTTGCATGACTTTCATATGTGTAAGAGAAATATGGATATTTCTTTTCTTCTGAAAGGGTAGGGTAGGGGGTAGAGATGAGAGGATTTGGAGCTGAAAGTAAAAATTAAAAAAAAAACAATACAAACTTTTCCTGATCCCTCTCAATGTCAGTGCCTTTCTCCTGAGATGACTTCAGTTAATCATGTATGATCTTGTTTGTTAATAGTTGTTTGCATGTTATCTCTACCATTAGAATGTGAGCTCCTTGAAGGCAAGTTATGTTTTTTGCCTTTGTATCCACAAACTTTACTTAGCACATTGTATGCCTCTAAGACATGCTTGTTGACTTTAGCCATTTGGTGAAATACTTTTATGCTTGAATTTTTCATATAGAGAGTGGTATGGATGTTATCCATCATGAGAAGAGGGAGGTGACATGATATGGATTAAAAGAAATTATCTTTAAAATCTCTTCAAGTTCCAAGTCTATATTTCCAAATGCATTACTAAAAGGTATTGATCAGAAACTGCTAGCACTGACAATTTTCAATAGTAATAAGGAGAAAAACCCTAAAATTATAAGTAGAAACTTCCTCTGGGAAGTCCAATTTCCATTTGATAACATTGCCATGTCACCGTTCAAATGAAAGAGCAGCCTTGTGAATATGGAGAAATTAATGAAGCAAAAAAAATCCCAGCATGACATCAAATAGTCAAGAGAGGAAGGTGGTGGCACTCCATTCTGCAGAAGATACAGGCTTCTTTTTTAAAATTTTTTGTTACCACCCCCCTCCCCCAATCAACCCCATGAATGATAAGTAGAATACAGTAAACCTAACCTGGAGGTATAGGAGATTTGAGCTCTATACTGGCTTAAATGTTGACTCTAGGTTTAAATTTTTCTCTTGGACTAATAACTCTTTAAGTTTCTGCTTTTTTGTAAAAATGACCATTGTATGGATGTACCATTGCTCTCTTAGCAAGTATAGTAAATAAGATAATGGATGGGAAAGGGGTAGATCAGGGGAAGTAGGGAGCAGATTGTAGAGACAAATTAAGGGAAGGAGAGTAATAGGGTTAGAAATAGAAAATTAAAGGTATGTGCAGACTAGCACAAACCAGTGGCCTTCATTTGAAATTGCAGAAAATTCTAATAGCAACAGGCCTGAAAGAATTTGTTCCAGTATATATAACCTCAGATTAGAAAATTGAAGTTTCTCTGGTGTTTGTGTAGCAGACAACTTGAAAACATGTGCAATACATGTTTTCTTGTGTATAGAAACAGAAAGAATAAATGAAGAATAAAGTGTCAACATCATTGTGTTTTTGATGGTGTTATTTCATGGATTTCCAGATTAGGTTTGTAACTTGTTTGGGGAATTCAACTGATAGCTGTGTTCTGGGTAGTTTGATGGAATATAATGGTGTGCAGCTACATACCTAGAGAATTCGCACACTCAGGGTAACATTAACTTAGTAGACCTAAGCTCTAGTTTCCTTGGGGCTTTATGATTCCCCTTAGTTTGTTGCATTGATCATGAATTTTCAGGCTTTATAGCAGTTCTGAGCATGTGAGTACACACATTTGCTCTTTGATGTGCCTTTTGGTAAAAGCCAGAGTGCTTTCCCTGTGCCTGGGTTTAATCATGGTAGTGAATTGTATACCCTACAGCTTTACTGTCCTAGAAGATCTTGGTTTTGTATGCAACTTTTATAGAAGGTGATGGGCACACCTTAATTGAACACTTAAAACAATTTCTTTTGAAGAATAAAAAATAGAGGGCTCCATACACTCAGTTTCCTGCCCTCCTCTGTCTTTCTCAGCTTAGTCCTCTCCTCCTGTGGCATCAGTGCAATATTCACAGTGCCCACGATCACTGTAAATATACCTGCATGGTGCTCAATTGTGAAATATAACAGACTTTCCATATAGAAGACAGAAGCAAAACAAAACCAAATCCCCAAACCAGTAAACCGATTCCATCATAGTAGCAAAGAAGTGAATAAGCCACAATGGCACAGAGAGCCTCACCTTTAGCCTTCCCACAATCCCATATTTACTCACAAACCTGACTGACTCCCTGGGTCCTGTCCTAGCTCTGACCCCCGGCTCCCTCTGGGCTCTGCTCTACTCTTCAGCAAACTCCTCCCACCACAGGCTCCATGTGATTGCATTCAGCCTATTAGGGGGCAGAGGGTATTTTCAAAGCAGGGAAGGTCTTCAAATTCCCTTCGGCTTATTAATGGGCAAGGAAGATATTCAAATTTCCATTGCTATTATACCTCCTTTTCCCATTTTGTAGTAAGTTCTATGAAATGGAAAACATTTAGGAATACATATACTGTATATAAGGGCCTATGAAATAATATTTTGCCCTGTGTCATTCTTCTAAGTTAAAAAAAATGTTTTGTATCTTTTAAAATAATTTTATTGAAAAATCCTTATAAGATATTGTCATTCCCATTTTATAGATGGGAAAGTTGTGACAAAACTATTGAGCGATCTGGTCAGTGGAAGAATCGGGGTTAGAGCCTACGTTTTCTTATCTTCCATTTGATGCTGTTGCCACTAGATCATGCTGCCTGTGCCTGTCTTGAAAGTATTAAAGTAAGAAGACAGCTTCGAAGCTTAGAAGAGGAAAAAGGTGATTATTAATGCTTTACATCCTATATATATTTGAAAATTTTGGCAGACTGCTTTTGTATCCTTTATACTGCCTGTAACATAGCTATAGCTATATACAAGTAATCACCTTCTGATAGATTTTGAAGTTGTCTGCTTCAGCTCCTCATGGCCCCCGCCAGTACCTTAGGTCTTTTGGGGCAGAAACACATTTAATATGACTAGAATTAGCTAAATATTGATTAGTTTATTTAACCAAAAGTAAGATTGCCTGTTAAACTCCTCTCATTCCATTTCAGCTTTTACCATGGGTTTTTGTGAACTAGTTTTTATAAGTAAAAGACAGGCAATAGCTAATGTTCATCCAAATTACCTAATACTCATTGACAGTCAGCAGATGTCAGCATTCTGAGACTGGTCAGACTCCTACTGTTGCTGCTATAGGCCTGCATGTCCTTCATGATAGAAATAGCAACATGCACCTGTCCTGGGCACAATTCATTATGACCACTTCTTTGCCTAGATATGTCTACCAGCTCTTGGGTTTTGGTCATGATTCCTTCAGGATTAATACAGTGATTCCCTGATGCTCTTTCCAAAGGGCAAACGAATTCATGCACACATTCATACACACATACACAGAATATACTTCGGATGTCTGGCCATCTCTAAAAGGCTTCACCTGGTGCCCCTTTATTTGGCTTCACAGGCTTGCTTTCTACCATCGCACAGGATCTAATGGACCAAGGCACACCAACACGTTCATGTTGTCTGCTTTCTTTGACTGCTGTGGCTATGGAAGCCCTGCATCCAAATGTCAGGTCTATCAGGTGGCCTCAACCCAGATGTTCTCTCATAGCAGCCCCACCTGTGAGCTGTATGCATCTATGTGCACCTGTGCCCTGTTCTACTTCTTTCTTACCACCATACTGACAGCAAATTGTGTTGGTAGACACTTCTATTCTAAACCTACTGGGCTGTCTATTTGAGTACCATCACCTAGGATTAGCACATGAAACTGGGGTTATTAATCTCTAATATTAGCCTTAAGGAAAAAAGAGTACATGCAAATACAATATATCATTTCCAACAATGTATTTTTGTTGTCTTAACATTAATCCAGAGATCAATAATGAAACTTATAGAATACTTTAAGGCTTGGAAAATCTTCCGCCGCCACACCCCCCACACGCATCTCAACCCTGTGAGGTAGGTTTTTCAAGTAATATTGCTATTCCCATTTTACAAATAAGGAACTAGTTAAGTGTCAAAGCTGGGATTCAAACTCGTATTTCTCCTGACTCTCCTGACCCAGATACAGTGTGTGTTTTGTATTTCCAGTCTCTCAGGACCAGATAGGCACCATCTTCCAATCAGGATTGTTCCATGCTACCCTGCCTGGGTGGAGGCAGTCAGCTTAAGACCCCATTGTGTTCCCCTGTTGTTCAGGATCAGTGCCTAACATGCCAGTTCTATGAATAGTTTACTTCAAAGATATGACAAAAGCAAACATAAAACCATTTTCCCACCAATAGCCTTGGGGCATATTTACCTCCTGTACAACTTCAGAGTCTATAGTAAGCTTAAAATTTAGCTCAGTTATTACATAGTATTGGTCCCATCAAGTTCATGGCAATATGCAGCATGTTAAATTTCTTGATAAGATGCCCCTGTTTGTGAATTATTTGGACCATTAGATTTAGAAGGGAAAGGTAAGTGCAGGCACAATGAGTCAGTATGTTATAGGGAAAGATCATTGGATTTCATGTCGGAGGACCTGGGTTCATGATGCCATTTACTACTCTTGTGACCCTGGGAGAATTATTTAATCTATCTTGATCAGTTTTCTTTATTATTAAAGTATAAGTGCATAGATTTGAAGCTTGAAAGGACCCTTGACTTCTACTTATTTCCTATAAAAGGAAACTGAAGCCTAGAAGAGCTCAGCTACTTGGTGAAATCTACACAGCAGGTTAAGTCAGGATTAGAAGCCAGATCCTTTGACTCAAAGTCAACCTTATTTGATGCCATTAGGGGTGGGGAGCAGACAAGGTCATTGGAACATAACAATGAAGCTGGACGGGACTTTGGAGATGTTTCCTCACGTTTCCTGCTTTAAGTTTATAATCCTATGAAATGACTTTGCTGATTATTAATGGATTTTAACTAGATGGTGAATGTTAGCCACGGTATATATTACATATAAAATGTTAATATTATCTATAATAGTGACTATATTCTTTTGTATGTTTACATATATGTAATATATATGATATATTTTATGTCTACATGCACACATACTTAGGTCTATATTTCTCTATACAAATAGTATATACCAAATTCAATCCATATTATCTTTAAAAAACAAAGAGTCCTTACATATCAAATAGACTTAATTTTTTACCTCTCTTTAATCTATTATTAGAACAATTCCATGATAGGAAAGCACTTTTTTCTCCTTCACTGGTAGTTTTCAAGCATATGTGTTTCAAGCATACCTTCAACTGCTTTCAGTCATTTATTGTTTTTATCCATTATTTTTGTTATGTTTCAGTAGTCCTTTTTTCTCAGATGGATAGTTAATTTACAAAACAATTTTGAATCATTATGTTTACTTTTTTGGTTAGGATTTATATTAAGTATCCATTTTGTATGTATATCTAACACTTTAAACCACAATTTAAAAAGGAACTTTCCAAGTAGTCACTTTCTTTTCATTTCTTTCTCTGGCTATTTTTTTCCCATCCTTTAGAGCCCCCGCATAATATTATTCCTTTTCAGTCTAGCCATCTGCCTGTTTTAGCCACTTCTTCCTTCTCTATGTTTCTTCTATATAGATTTCCCCATATGTCTGTGTCTTCCTTTATCCACAAGTCCAGACACTCTTCCGTGGTGTTCTTACCTCCTTATCCCTGTGTCCCGTCTGTTCATAAATAACTCTTTCATGTGCTTTAGAGTCCCAACCCCCATTCTTTCTAAAAACAGTGTGAAAAGAAACCTAAATACACATAGCAAATGCATATATATAGTTTTATATCAGAATAGCCTTTATGATTTCTCATCATTTGCCTTAATATGCCCTTTTTCTTTGTCTTTTCCAAAGTGTATATTTATACACACAGACACACACTCAGTTTTTTTGCTAAATATTTGTATATTATAGATTTTTAAAAAATAATGCATATTTTAAAAGTTTTATCAGATCTTTATTAGGCCATTCTGCACTTCCCAGTCTCCTTTGATGACTACAGTTTGCCATTTTTGGAACAGTCATGTTCAAACCTTTTGTTCTTTGTAAATTAATGTAATATATCAGGATCAGCAAGCTTCTTCCCCTGGGAGCCTGGCAACCTGACACCGTGTGGATTTGTTCTTTTGGAAGTCTTGGGCCTAGATAATGTGTCTCTAAATGAGCATGTCACAGGAATATGTTCAGTATAATCTATAGAAAGTTCAATGTTTAGGGATTTTAAATGTTCAGAGCTATTTAAAAGATGCCAAATTTACCACTATTGTGTACTAGTGGTTATGTATTCTTCTCTCCATGCACCCAGTACTGAACTTTTGCCATCTGTTTCCATTAAGAAATGCCTCATTGTAAAAATTTCTCTTAATCTTACTTAGTCTTTTCTATTTTGGCCAGTTCAGAGTTGTTAATGTCTATTTTAGTATCAATCATAATTTTCCTCTCTGTGTTCCTGCAGAATTTTGACTCAGCGGGAAATAAACCTAGGTGATAAAGTCTTGGAAACTGAGCAAAAACTATATATAATGTGAAATATATTTTCCCATTGCACTTTTAATGTGGATATTCTAACCTGCTTTATACTCTCTAGTCAGTAGTGTTTTACAATGAAGCTAAGATCATAATAATTATAAATTTTGTAAAATTAAAAATGCCTTCCATATTTTCTCTCACTTGGCACTACATAGAAAGAAAACAGTTAAAAATAACTAGCTTTCTGTTGTAATAAAGCTGAAATGTCACAATGAAAATATAAGGTAGAAATAATTATTTCTTATTCTTAGAAATTTTAAGAAATCCGAGTTCTAGAGTTCTGCTGGAGTTATTGGGAATGTCATGCATGGCATATATTATAATTGTAGGAATAATCTGTTAGTTTTAAATCCCCTCTAACTTTTGAGAAGCTTTGGGAGTAGGTTTTGATTAGATGGGATGTTGGAAGTTGTTAGAATAGTTAGAATATTAGAACCCCAAAATTCTGTGGGTTAAAGTTTAAGGTCATTGATAGCTGGAAAGTATCCTGAAGACAGTACCCAGGAGGTTGAAGAGCTTGGATTTAATGTCATAGCAGATTAATTAAAAGAACTGGGCATGTTTAACCTGGAGAAGACTGGAAGAGGAGGGGAGAGGAGGAAGAAGCAGAAAGGAAAGTTGTCTGTAAAGTTTTAATGACTGGACTATCCTGTGGCTAATGGAGTAGACTTCTTTTGGGGCCCATAGGGCAATGATTGGAAGGCGGAAAGATGCATTTTAAGTCTCAATGTTAGGAAAAGCTTCCAGTTAGAATTTAAAAATTAGAGCTGTCTCAAAGGTGAATGTACTACCTTGAAGGATGCATTTATAGTAGAGGTCCCTTTCATATATGGGTAGGACCTGATGGCCCTAAGATCTCTTCCAACTATGAAATTCTGTGATTAGTTACCTTTAAGGAGTTTTTTCATGATGGCTGATTTATGCTGTTTCTTAGAATTTAAACTAAGAGAGGTGATCTAACTGAAATTCTTAAATTTAGCCCTATGGCAAAATCTCTCCATTAATGAAACTGACTTGTTGACTAGTATTTTTAATTTTCTTCCTTTTGTTTTATGTGAGTATATATGTGGAATAAGATCAGTAGATGAATTCAGGAGCAAATTGGTGATTTATAAATATTTTAACTTTTAAAAACTTTGTTCTCAATGTTTGACCATTGGGAACATTAAAAAAAATATTTCTATTAAGAAACAGTTACCAATTATGAACAGTTTTTTCACTGAGAAAATATTCTTAAGACTATTCTGAAATTTTATGAACTAGTACTTAACATAGTTTTTGTGTGTAGATTTTTGGTAAATCTATGTAATAATTTTCCACTGAGTGGCTGGGTGATAATGACTCTAAAATTCTTTTAGTAGATCGAATAAAATAATAATCCATCTTTTCAACTCTGACTCAAATAACTTAAAATGTATTGCTTTTTGTATCATTTCCTAAACTTAAGAAAATCAAATTTGGGGGCGGCTAGGTGGTGCAGTGAGTAGAGTACCGGCCCTGGCGTCACGAGGACCTGAGTTCAGATCCGGTCTCAGACACTTAACACACTAAAAACCCCAAAAAACTAGCTGTGTTACTTTGGGCAAGTTACTTAAGCCCAATTGCCTTCCAAAAAGAAAAGAAAAAAAAATCAAATGTTTGAGAGGTCCTTAGCTGTCATCTTGTTTGGTTCTCCACACTAATAATTTATAAGTATTAGTAGCCTGTTAGTAATGAGAGGAAGCTTTTGTTAAATAGCTAAATTCTTCAAGAATTTGAGACTCATTTACTCTTTTTGATTGTAAATGAGCAATTAATAAAAACTACTTCCTAAAAATAATTAGCATTTGAGAGTTGAAATTAACCCCATGAGCCATTTAGTTCAAACCCTATATGAAGTTTCAGTGGTAGAGTGAAAAGAGAGCTGACCTGAGAGTCAGGAAGAGCTGGGTTCCAATCCAGTGTATGACATAGTGGCTGTGTGACTCTTGGTAAATTACCTTACCTCTCAGTGCGCTAGGCTGTTAAGTCTATCTAGTATAGATTTCTATTGATATAGAGAGTTTTCTTCTAAAGAATTTCCTATAACAATGGAATGTAAGATCTGGACACCCCAGAAAAGTTAGCCTTTAAATTTTTTTTCTTTTTACAAAAGCATTTTTAAATGTAAACAAAAGCATCTTTAAAAATAGTTGGAATAGTGGTATAAATTGGAAGTGATTCTGGTGTGATTGAGTTTTTTTTCCCTTTAACCTGCTTCATTCATTGCCATAGTCATCTGGTTGTATGCTAACCACACCGTTCCCTCCCACACCTCCTTGAGCCAAAGATTTAAGATTCAGCAAAATCTTAACAAGGTTACTTTCAAGTTGGTACAGATTTATTCATCAATAAGTAGCCTTTTGATGTTCTCTTTGAAATTGACCTCTGTCACTGGAAACTTGATTATTTCGGGATCAGTCCATCTGTAGCAAGGGCATAGCTTTACTTTGTAAGTGGCAGGATGTTTCTTTTCTGTTATCCCAGCCTTTGACTATGTTGCCCAGTCTTCATGCTGTGGTCAGCTTCTTTAGTGTTGTCCTTTCCAAACCCTTGAAATACTTGTTCCCAGGAGACAATGTAGGGTAGTTTAAAGGGCACTGGTCCTAAAGTCCTAAGACTTGGCTTCAAATCCTGGCACTGATACTTACCAGCTATGTGATTTCTGGGCTAGTCACCTAATTTTTTAGAGTTTCAGCATCTATAGAATTGGGATGTACCATAGTATGAAATTCTAAAATACTTGTACTATAAATATAATAATATTTATACTATATACTCAATTATTATACTTAATACTTTTACTATTAATTAGTAATAATTATTATTATATAAATACTATTATACTTAATACTCAACCCTCATGGGGTTTTGTGAGGAAAGTATTTTGCAAACTTTATAAAATGTTATTTTTTTGTTTTGTTTTGGCATTTCAGACTTCTTAACATTCAACCCTATATAACTCTCATCATCTACCTACTCCCAAATGACCAAACTTTTCTAGAAGAAAGAATAAAACCATGCTGACTAGGTCTACTATAATATTTTATTACCCAAAACTTTCTTGGTGTCTTACTATTGCACAACAGTTTTTGAATTTATATTTTATTGACTCCTTACAAGCTGTAACTGTAAGGGTCAGCAAACCATGTTACAACGGCTTGCTATCTGACTTGCTATCTATTTTTATACAGCTTGTGAGATAAGCATATTTTTTTCTAAAAAAATGTTTAAATTAAAATCTTTATTTAAACATCTTTAAAACGTAGAAACAATTCTTAGTTTTAGGTCCATGCAAAAACAGGTGGTAGGCTGAATCTAGCCCTTTGGCCATAGTTTGTGAATCCATGCTCTAACCCTAATCCAATTAACCTTAGCTCATAATGTGATATAAATTCTTCTTTCACTACCAACTCCTTTTCCTCTCCCCTCAAACTTAGCAGAAAACCTTTTCCAATTTACTGAAGAGATCAGAGGTTTTAAGGGAGAGGTTGTGTTTTTTTCATCTCTGTGTTCCCAGTGACTATCATATTGCCTTTTGTGTCATAGGTGCTACTCAATGAACCTGTGTTGAATAGAGTTCCCTCAACTCACAGTCCACTACGCCTCTGTTCTGTGTGAGGGGAATAGGTGGATTTCCTTATTATTGGAGATAACCCATCCATCTCTACTGTCTACAATCCCATTTCACCTCTTCTCCTTGTGACCTTGTTCCATCAGTAAATTCCCTCACTCTCATGTATCTTTAACCTTTCCCCCTCAGCCTACGGCTTTCTAATTTGCAAAGTGCTGCTGTACATACATTCACATTTGAATCTCATAACAATCCTGTAAGGTATGGCTGGTCTATCTTCATTTTATAGGTGAGGAAATTGAGCCTGAGAGAACAAGTGGCTTTCCCGTGGTTAGACAACTGCTAAGTGTCAGAGGTAGGATTTGGACTTATGTCCTTTTGATTCCAAGTCCAATAGTATATAGTAAGCCTCAAGGCTGCAGCAGGTTCCCCACCCCTGGTATTTACTCTGGTATGTTTCAGAGAGGCACTAACATAATTCCAGTTATATAGTTACCTAAGAGAGGGTAAACTGAGAGGATATGTGGACTTGTAGCTCTGGTCTGAAAATGCTGACTGAGGAAACCTGGGGTGCTAACCACAGAAGAGACTCTTAGTAGATATAGCACCTCTGAGCAGTGGGGAGTCTGGTGGAGAGCAATTCCAGCAGAGAACAGATGGATAACAGCAGTCAACTGTTTTCAAATTTTCAAATGATCTCTTTTAGCCCATGTTCTCCTTCTCTTTGAACCTTATGTAGGATCTAATTCAGCCTCTTGATTGTTTTGAGTGTATTACCTAGATGAATTTATGATGAACTGCCCACCACAAAAAATTCTAACCATGATAGGTTTCTATAGCGGCACTAAAACCATGAGAGTTATGAATTAGCAACTACCTATGCTAGGTAGCATCTGGCCCTGTGGATTGCTTCCTTCTTGATACTCTATCTTCCTTTGGCCTTTGTGACACTACATTCTCATGGTTCTGACATTGGATTACTTGCATCTACTACCTGCAAAAAATCTCCTCAGAACGATAGTCCCATGTTTTCATCTGCCTGATAGATATTTTCATTTGGATGTCCGACCAGCACCTCATGGTAATATATCCAAAGATCGAACAAATCATCTTCTCCCCTCAAACCTAACTTTGACCTTCACATTGACTTTGCTGTTTCTTTTGAAACTAACAATAACTAACAATTAACACTAACAATAATTCCAATTATCTGGATTTATAATCCTGAAATCTGCTTTGACTCTTTCCTCTTTCTTCCCCATGTATCTAATCAGTGTCAAGCCTTGTTGATTTCCCTCTCCAAGATACCTTCTATCTATATTCCTATTTTCAGCACAACCACTGACTGTCATTAAGACATTCATCTCTTCTCAACTGGCTTATTGTTACTGGTGAACTCCCTTCAAAAACCATCTTATATTAATATTATATATGTATATATATACACACACACACACACATAGATATATTCATATTGTATATATTATATCTAATGACACAATATATACATATTGTATCTCCTTCTTAGACAATACACTCCTTAAGGCCAGATACTGTTTCACTTTTATCTTTATAAACTCAGTGCTTAGAATAGTGCCTGGTATGTAATAGACAATAAGTGCTTGATGGTTGATTGGTTGTTGTCATAGTTTCTGCTTGGTATTCTTGAGTCCTTTCTTTGTTCTCTGTAACCCATATTTCACACCACTGATTGAGTAATCTTCCTAACTCAAATGCTATGATCGTATCATGTCATTCCTCTTCTCACAAACTTTAATTTGGCTTCCTATTATTATTGAATACTAAAACTCTTCATCCTATCATTCTGACCTCTCTTTACAGTCTGCTATTTGGAATAATAAATGGATAAGTGGAAAATAAAGAGTCCCATAAGGAGGTATTCTTTTCATGGATTAGGAGCTTCCTTAGTCATTAAATCTGAGACTCTAAAAGTAGACAACACAAGGTTTCCCATTGCAGACTGTCAGGAAAAGAGGGATAGCAGAATTTGATTCAAGTCAAAGTCATGCAATGAAATTCAACAACCTATTATTAAATGTTTATTATATACAAATCACTGTGCTGAGGCATCAGAGAAACTTTAGATATAACACCGACCTTTATCTCAGAGATTATAAGGAGAAACTCTAACTCAACGTCTTGCTTGTTCAGGGGCATTACCTAGATGGATTTGTACTGAGCGGCCCAGCACAAAGAACTCTAACCAATAAGTGGGCTTCTACAGTGGCGCTAAGAAACCATGAGGTTTGTGAATTAGCAGCTAGTATCTCTTCAGCATGCCTTTCTTTGAAGGGCTGTTGGTGACTTTGGAAAATAAACCCCACCAGAAAAGTTTTTCATTGTTTCTCGCGAGGGATAGGAATTAGTAATGGCATCTTTCAGCTTTCTAGTTGGACAAAAACTTCTTTCAGATCCCATGGTTTGACCATTGTCCTGTTGAAGTATGCCTCTAACACACTGAGGAACACAAAGCCATGACTGGCATCTCAGAAAAGTGGAGGGACTGCAGCAAATGATGAGACCAGACCTCAGACTTCACCAGGGGACCAATTTAGGTCTGGTTCCAGAACACCCTCTGAATACTAGATTTGAACTCTGTCTACCAAGCTAGCTTTTCTTATGGAGATTTGACCCCTGAAGGTATCCTTAAATTCATTGTTTGAGTTTTATGTTTCCTGGATGTTAGGATTGAAATGGGGGAAGTAGGAAGCACCATTTTATTTTCAATTCAAACTCCTATTATTTGTTTAATAATATTGGCTCTCCCTCAGTTAATTTCACATTTATTTCACAGTCCTTGTCATGATTCTTAAGCTTTTTTGATATTTATTTCTTTTTTTAAACTTCTGTAAAGTAACTTTATGGAAGGTATATAATTTGAATTGCCTTCAAAATTTTTGAAACTTTGAATTAAATATTTAATTTAGGTTTATGATGAAGTTAATTTTAGAGTTCATTGATATTCATGCCCCTAAGTTTTAGACTTAGTTGGCTTCCTAGAACTTTAGATCAGAAGACAGCATGGTATTGTAGCTAGAGTATTGGAGTGGGGAAGACCTAGGTTCCAATCCTGCCTCAGGCACTTACTAGTTGTGTGACTCTGGGTGAGTCACTTAATCTCTCTTGGACTCAATTTTCTTAACTGCAAAATGAAGCCTCCAGGGACTCTAAGGTTGTTTCCAACTCTTTTGAGTTTGTGATCCTATGAAAAGCAATTTTTTGTTATTCCTAGAGGGGAGGGACTTTTGTCCTGGTTTTGATTCTACAGCTTTCCATAGTCAACCAGAGCCCCACTGACTAGTTAAATCACTGTGGTACAGCATAAAGATTGCCATGGCTAGTGTCTGCTGCCACTTCTTCATGTGTGACTTTAGGCAAGTCATGGAACATCTCTGGATCTCAATTCCCCCTCTGTAAAATGAGGTGGTGGAACTCAGTGATCTTGAAGGTCCCCTCCAGATCCTGTGACTAGGAATTACTCAGGACTGGGCTAAATCTTACAGCATAATGCTGAATGAAAGATAGGCTAAGTCCATCTTTACCCCACAGGGCAGACAGAAAACATACCTACTAGGTATGAGCAGGCACAGCACGATTTACTCAGACATTCACTTTAGCTACATGTGAACATAAGTGTAATTTAGACACCAGAATAAACTGTTTGCTTTTTTATGTTCATTCTAGAGGGAAAATTTTCTTTCTTTTGTAGCTATGTAGGATGCTTTTCTTTGGTGACCCATGGAGCCTCAAGGAGAGAGAGCTGGGCTATTGCTGATATAGTGAAAGCTTTTATGATTGGATGATAAAAATTACTGCAAAGAATGTTGTGAACCATTCCCAATATTCATATTATAACAATTAAAAATCTCTGAAACAGTATGACAGTCCTGGAATATATGCTTATAAGGCTGGAACTAAGTCTCTGACTTTGAGAGTAACCAAAAAGAAGGTGTTTTATAAAGACAAATGATATGCTAATTATAATAATCACCAATAATAATAATAATAATCAGCCAGATTCTCTTCTTCCTGCACTGCAGGGTGCCATGAGACACCTTTGGAAGCCTTGTAGGAGAGAAAACCCTTCATTGGGCATTTACTTTCTGGGGGGAGATGAGTTGATTTCTCTCAGCTACTTGTAATCCACAAGAAGACTTCCCTATGTTTATACCACCCAAGCTTCTGACCAATGGGGTCCGAGAATAAGGTTTGTTGTTATTATTATCCCTGTAAATACTGTGAATGATAATGGAGCACATCTTCAGCAACTGATACTCTGCTAGACATTAGCTTCAATTCTGACTGTGGTATTTTGAGGTCTCAAATGAGAAATTTTTCTCTTGTGGGCAACAGTGCCTGAATTGGGGTGGGGTGGGGCAATCAGTTAAGAGACAAATTAATGAAAAAGCATTCAATGCCATAAATTAAATCTTGTTGTTTTTTTTAATCATAGTTAACATTGCTAGAGAACTATAAATGGTTAATGTTAATTTTAAAGTTTACATTAAGGAACATAAAACTTCAATAAATACTGCATGTATTTTAAAATATATCTGAATTTAACATTGTGGCCAGTTAAGTTTGGGGGGAGAAATGAAGGAAGAGAGAAAATGACAGCTGGAGGAAGGTGAAATCCAGAAGAGAAAAAGTAGAAAGAGAGAAAAAAAAAGTAGGTAAAATTTAGAAGAGGCTTGAATCTGTTCTGCTGTTTCTCCACTTCTTTTCTAAGTGTTTGTTATCATTCTTTACTCATAAGTGTATTATTTTTAGTGACTAATGAGACCCACTGTCTTACAATACATTAAGAAAAGATTTCATGTGAGAAATAATGAAAAAAAATTATTAGCATTCCAAATCCCTCTGTCTTATAAAACTGCACAAATGGTTAGCCAGGAAGTTTTAATTACATAGAAATGCAATTGTACATATACTTAAGAATGTGTATTGTAGTTGTAAAAAAAATATGGAGACATAGATTAGCAAATTTATTTTATTATTTCTGCCTTCTTCATAGACCTGTAATGAAGATTAAGATAATTTATTTACCGTATGTGAAAGAACCTTGTAAAGTTACCATTGTTGTATGTCACTAAAGTTTCATAATGGCTACTCCAAGTGGATGCTCCTGCTTCAATGTTTTTTCCATGGCCCTCTCCATTCTGCCCCTTGGCCTTTTCATCCCTTTCATATTTCCATTATCAGTTCTGTAAGGATGATGTCCAAGTGAATATCTCTGTTCTCTAATCTTTCCCTATTTCTCCAGCCCGGAATTTATTTTACTAGATTTTTAGTTATATATTTTATTTTTTACATAGCCTAGATTTTATTTTTATGTCTCCTCTTTTCTTAAGAAAAAAAAAAGAAAACAAATACATCAAATGCTCTTAATATATTTAAAAAAACCTGACATTACATATAGTGATGTTTGACACTGATAGATTCTCTATCACCACAAGAAATCTGAGTCTGGCTGTAGCTTGTCATTTTCTAATATCCCTTCTTGGTGACAAGCTTATATTTTGTAATTTCACAACATTAATTTTCACTTTAATTAAAAAAATCCATAACATAAGTGTTAAAAAATTATGCATCTGGCAGAACAAACAACATGTTTGCTCATTACTTTCAAAACTTTTCTGCTTGTCTTTGTTTCCTTCTAAAATTCCTTCCATCTTCTTCTGTGTACTTAATTTTTTTTAGTGGATGCCTTTTGGGGGGCATTATTATTACTAAAACAGCAACAACAAACTAACTCCTCCCTAAGCTCCTATTTCAATAAAAAATTCAACAGAAAGAGAATATTAACAGAAAAGCTTAATCAAGCGAAATGAACCACTGCATAGGTCACATCCCAAAATATGTCTCTACCCCTGGTGTCCATCATCTCTCAGGAAGTAACATTAATGATCATAGGCGTTTTGGAGACATGATTGGTCATTTAGCTAATCAGAGTTCTTAAAATCCTTCATAGTTGATTTTCTTTGCAATGTAGTCCAAAAAAGAAATTATTCTCCTGATTCTTTTCACTCTGTGTCAATTCATGCTACCCACTATTATCTAAAATCATCTGTTTTGTCATTATGGCAAAATAATATTTAATTATAGTCTTATACCACAACTTTTTCATCCATTCCCCAGCTAAGAGGCAATCCAAGGTATCACTGTAGATTCTAGTTCTTTAATGTATTTTTTTTTTTGGCATTTTGGAGGGCAGTTGGGGTTAAGTGACTTGCCCAAAGTCACATGGCTAGATTTTTGTGTCGTGTCTGAGTCTGGATTTGAACTCAGGTCCTCCTGACTCCAGGGCCAGTGCTCTATTCACTGTGCCACCTAGCCACCCCTCTTTAATATATTTTTTACACCAAACTGTGTGTGATTTCAACCATCCTTTTTTTAAGATGAGTGAATTTTTTTTTGTCTAATCTTCCCTCACTCCTTCCTCCATATTTGAATAGTCTTCTTATACATCCCGATTATTAAAAATGACAAATTCTGTTTTCTTCTTCCTTTGTACATTAGTGTGTTCCTCCTTTTGTTCTCCCTCCTCACCTTCTCTTTACCCTCTTAAATCCACCAAAGACAACCAGCCCACACTGCCCTCCTCCTGAACCACTCTGGTTTCTTATTCAGCTCCTTCATTGCCCTTTGAAGACATTAAGATCCTTAAAGGCCAGGTGTTTCTTCTCTCATCAGTACAGTGGTGTTAGCATTTGATCTTCATATAGTTTTTTCCAGTTGCTCCATTAAATTTATTTTTCTAAGTTTCTCTTAATTCTTGTGTGTTTGCATTTTAAAATTTCAACTCAGTTTGATTCACTAAATAAGGAATTCTTGAAAGTCCTTGATTCCACTAAACTTTTACCTCTTCCCACCCCACCCCCACCCCAATAAATTTATAGTCAGTGCTGCAGGGTAAGTTATGCCTGGTTATAAGCCTGTTTCTTTAGCTTTTTAGAATATCATATCCCATGGTCTCCCATTTTTGGTAGAAGCCAGCAGGTCTGGGGTAATCTTGACTATTGTACCTTGGTACACAAACTGCTTCTTTCTAAATGTTTGCAGTGTTTTGTTTTGTTTTTTTCTTTGACTTGTAGCTCTGGATTTGGGCTGTAACGTTTCCTTTTGCAGTTTCTTTCAGGAGGTGACCAGTGGATACTTTTTATTTTGACTTTGCCATTTGATTCTAATAAATCTGAACTAGTTTCAATTATGATTTCTTGAAAAAGAGAATCTAGTTTTTATTTTTAATTATAGTTTTCAGGGAGCTGTCTTACTCATAAATTACCTCTGTGTCTTATAGGCAAGTTTTTTTTTTTTACATCAGATATCTTACATTTTCTTCTATTTATTGTGTTCTAATATTTCTTGCTTTTGCAAGAAGTCTTTGATCTAGCTTTCAAGGATGCTAACTCTTGGGTAAGACTCAACACATTCTCTTCTAAAACATCTCATCCTTCTAATTCTTTTCCAGAAGCTTCAGAGAATTGTATCCAGGAACCTCTCTGTTATTTCAGGAAATAGTATTGGGGACCTAAGAGTCCCTGGGGCAAAAACTCTGCCCATCAGGCCAGACTCTCTAACATTATTGCCATATCATCACCCTTTTAGAAATCTAGGTTTAAAATCTGGGGTTTCATCAAACTCATTTTATCCTATAACCAGCTACTACCCCCTCTAATCAATTTTCAAATTCTAATGATTTTACCTCAGCAACACTTATTTCTCATCCACTGTCTCTTTTCCTTTTCTACTGTAGCTATTTGTCTCTTCTTGCCTACAATATTGTGATAAACCCTCATCTTTTCCCTTTCTAAGTATCATCTTTAAAAAACAAAAATAAAAGCATCTCATTACATTTTAAACTCCCTCCCCCAATAATCCCTGACATGTGATTTGGGGAAGCATTATTTCTAATGCTTTGCTATACTTATTCCATTCTTTTATTCAAAAAGGTGTCAGTGGCTCCAAATTGCTTCATTCACTACCAAATAAAGAACAGTTTCTTGGTCCTAGCATGGAAGGCTCTTCATAATAACACTTTACCCTATAATTTGAAATTTATCTTATGCCACTCCTCAGTTTGTGACCATTGCAACATAACTGGATTACTCACGGTCCCCTCTTCTTGTTTTGCCTTCTCTCATTTTTATGGCTTTGTTCACAGCATTATTCTGTTTCTTGAGTGGATTCCTTCACTCCCTATTTAAGTTCTTCTCTTCATCTAAGACCTAATTCAAATGTGACCTCCTTTATGATAAGTTCTTTAATCTCCCTCTTTTCATATTATTTCAACAAAAATTCTTTCTCATGGCTCAACGTGTTCTTAACGCTTTGCCTGGTTTCTTCCTTTCATATCCCACCTCTTCTTCATCATAGTTATTTGTGGATATATCTGTTTTTCCCTTTTTCCTCTTGTTCCCCCCCATACCTCCTATTCCATTTGATCAAAATATCTTAGTTACCTTTTTGTTCTTAGAACAGTGTTTTGACACGATAATGATTTAATATGCTTGTTGACAAACCATTAAACTATAACTATCAGTATTGTGGCTATATTGAATGATGAAACTCTTGCCTAATAAGGAAATATCCAAATAGATTGTCTTTTCAGTATATATTTTGTGCAAAGATTAGCATGGTTTTTTCTTTCATTCACTCAATCAAACAACATCATACTTCAATTTTGTATTCTTTACAATGTTAGAGGCAGCAAAATACCATGCAGAGTAAACTATAGATTTTGAAGCCTGACCTTTTCTATGCAGACATTTATAAAGAAAAAAAAAAACCTTAAATCTAGGTATTAGAAAGATTGATACCAATGTAGTCTTTTAAGTATACTGTCAAGATTTAGATATAGTTTTAGATATGAACATGAATAGTTAAATCGACCCTTAGTTATCTTTCTGTCACAGTTGTAACATAGTTTGCCCTTTGTCATTTGAAAGTAGCCTAACTGAAATGTTTGGTGTTTGAAAGTGCCCTTCCCACTCAATTATGTTTGGAAAAGAAATTTCTTCTATCTTTTTCTCTCGGTCCTCAGAATCCTGTTTTAGTACTGAAGAAAATTTAAGGTATTTGTGTCTTTATTCCTACTTAGTTGAATAATACATGTTATTCTTGTGGAATACTTATCCTAGGATATATGGCTTCCAAGGAAGTCACATTAGAAAGGAACAACTAGTGATAAATGTGGATTCTGGTTACTTATCACTGCAATGAAGCCACTTCAGAATTCAGCATTTTGCCATGCTTTTTTCAAGAGACAAAATTGGATTGGCATAGTCTACATCATATATGTCCGATTAAGATTTCTGGAATAATTAAGCATGGACCATGCCGGGTTCTGCCACATGCATTCTGTCTTTTATAAGCCTTTCATCTGTTGGTGAGCAGGAAAAATATCTTAAAAATTAAGATTACCCTAAAACTGTCAGCTTTGATATAGATTTGTCAAAGACAAAACTTTCACATGATACATTATCATAGATAGTTGACTTTTAAATTAATATGTATAAACGTGTAGGTTGATATAGCTGTGCAGAACAATGTAGTGGTGATTTTCATATCTTCAAGCAATCTTCTGTTTGAAATCAGAAAACATTTCTGTTATATATTTGTTAAGTGATACATGTGTTTATAATTTCTTGATTTACTCTGGCTAACTATTTAAAGTAAGCACTTTTATATTTTAAAAACACTTCATCAAAATCCATCTCAAGTCCCTTCCTTCCTTTATATTCTTTTTTTTTTTTTTTAAGCAATCGGGGTTAAGTAACTTGCTCAAGGTTACACGGTCAGTTATTTCTTGGTGTGGTGCTAAGTGTCTGAGCCCGGGATTCGATCTCCAGGTAACACTGGAGCTGGTGCTCTTACTCGCTGAGCCACCTGGCCACCCCTACCTTCCTTTATATTCTTGCTTTTATATTAAGTTCTAGTCCTCAAATCTCCTACCCAGGATACTTTTTAAATCTCCAACCTGATTTCCCGGATTCTGTCCTCCTAAAATTCATCCTGTTCATTGCTGTCCAATTAGTTTTCCTAAACTGCAGTTCCTGCCTGATCAGTTGTTATCATTTTGTATGTCTTTTTAATAGGAGAATCCTAGAACATTAGAGTTGAAAAGGATCTTTCAGCTCATCTACCCCAGCCCCTCATTTAGTAGAAGAAAGTAAGCCATAGCAGAGGCATTGTCAGGAAGTGATAATCATTTCATAGTACCTGTCATTATGGAGAAAATGAGTTAAATGGATAATTGAAATTTGAAAGCAAACGATTTTTTTTGGTGGACAGTTTTAACATTTTCTCCAAGCTTTTTACCAGAGGTCCTAATAAATAGTAACACTGCCTTCCCTGCTTCATGTTCTTCCTCATTTTTCTTTTGACCACTCTCATTATTGAGTAGTGAAAGGTTCCATAGGATCCAAAATCTAGCAGCATTTGTTGTAGTGGCAAAGAACTGGAAACAAAGTAGATCCCTATTAATTGAGGAATAACCCATCAATTGGGGAATGGCTAAAGCTAAACAAGGTGTGGTACCCGAATGTAATAGAATGCCTAGTGTTCTGTGAGAAATGTTAAGTGTGATGAATGTAAAGCATGGGAAGAGCTATAGGAATTCATGCAAAGTGAAGAAAAACAGAACCAGGCAAACAGTTTACAAAATGACTACAACAATACAAATAGAAAGAACAATGATAACAAAACAATAAAATGAAATAATACAAAGGTAAACATCAGGCTTGGCCCCAAAGAAGAAATATGAATGAAAGGGCTACAACATACCCAATTTCAAACAGTCCTTGTTTCCCTAGAGTCCCCGCTTTGATTAGTCCATACCCTAATTCAGCTCCTGTCATGATTGTCCATGAAAGTGACAGCCTTAATCTGTTTCCTCTGAAATGGAGATGGATCTCACTTTAGTCCTTTGTGTACTAAAATCATATCATTAAATTTATATTCACTTTGTACTTTAAACTTACCGAGTCTTAAGTTAAAAAAAAAAACAAGGTAAAGGAGGAGGTGAATGGGAAAAAAGATTGAGAGGAAAAGCTTCTAACTCTTGGAAATGGAAAAGAAAATAGGGAGGTTAATCCTTGTGCCCTTAGGAAGAAAAGAAAGGGGTTAAAAACCGGTGTAGGATGGCAAATTATCTTTCAAGTTGCTTATTCTTGACTCCACAGAGGCTTCATCTTTTCGCCCTGTCTTCAGGCCCATTGAGCTCTTCACCACAGACTTGCTAACACCTTTACCCTAACTTCTCCCCTCCTTATCTTTTCCCTACTCTGCCAGATTTCCCAGAGTCACCAGCATGAGACAGGGGTAGAGAATGTCATCACTGTTTTTTTTTTTTCCCATGAACACACTGTTTTAAGCATGATTTAAAAAAAAAAGAAGAAAAAGAAGTTTATAGTACTACTGTTAAAATGCCATATTTCAAGAATATTTTGAATTAAATAGTAAAAATTTGGTATGTCTGCCTGGGAATCAAACATTATTTCTATGGATGCAAGGACTTCTTAGTGCCAAGCAACCAACTTAACATAAGAATTTTTGTAATACAACCTGTGAATAAGTTAGGGTCTAACTTTCAACAGGTGTTATCTCCCTTTAGATAATTCTGATTTCTTCTAAATATTCGAAACATTCTCTCCAGGAAAAGAAATACAATTCAAACAACTTTTTAGGGCCACATAATGTGATACTGGGTTTTTTTTTTTTGTTCCTTTGTTTTTTATTTTGCTACATGGTTAAATTGGAGTTAATGTTACTAACAAGAATCAAGGAAATGAAAAGCAGTCAACATTTTGAGCGTGAGCCTATGCATCTCTCTATATGTAAACCTGTACACATAGATGAACAGTGTTAATTTTCCTCTGAAAATGTATATGTATATGAATGAACATATATATGAAGTGGATATGTCATAAGATTGTTTTTATATATGAACATATATTTCTATACCATAAGTATTAAAATATGTCATTTTTATAATTTTAAGGATTCAATGTATCGAAGTTTACTTGACAGAATTTTAACAATGGCATAATGAAGAAGTGCTTTGTTCTTTTGAGTACCAAAGATTGGCAATGGGTTGATCTTTAGGGTAAATGCCAACGACCTCATAATAAATATTAAGAAGAGATTTAAATTGATCAAATTAAAGGGGAGAAAGCCTTTAAATACCATCTGGTTTGGATTCAGTTTCATAACCATTGTCCATACTTTAAATTTGCTGTGAAAGTCATTTTCTCATCATACTCCTTTATATCCAGTACATGGCACTTATCTGTGACCTCGAAGATTTCTTATCTGTAATTCCTGTAGAGTCCATTTAATTTCACGTTAGCTGCAGTGAGGAAGGTAAGAGAACTATACATTTGCCAAACATAGAAAACTAAGAAGAATGTAAAAGTTCAAAATCAATCTTATGTGATGTAAATAAATGGAAGATATGTTCTGACAAAATATTTCTCATTACAGCTCAAAGTGTGTGTGTGTGTGTGTGTGTGTGTGTGTTTGTATACAACCATTACCAATAGGCATTTTATGTTTCCAGGCTTTTAACATTGGATAATTCTTTTTACCGTATCTTTAAAATTGATACCAGATTCCTCTGAATTTAGTCACCGTTGTCCCATTTGGTAGCTAAGGTAGTTGTGATGGAGACAAGCTTAGTGTTTATGGCACACAAAAACACTCTCCTGCCCTGGAGTTTCCATTTAGTAATGGAGCAGCTAAGTGAGTGTTACTTACTTACATCACACTGCATACAAATCCCTTTTTGACAGCCATTTTATTTCTTTCTTTTTAGGAGATGCTACTACCACCACTCAACAATTTCGTACCATAATAGGTTAATGTCATTTATGCTCACAATGTAGAAGATGATCCATTTCGAGGAAAATACTTTTTTCTTTTTTTCCTCCCTTTCACTTTGCATTCTTTTGTTTTGAACAGTGTTTTGCAGCCTCTGCACATGATTGGATGAATGATTTTTTTTTAAATTAAATGTCTATTATTGTGCTAAGTAAGCCCAGGGGATACATATAGAAAAGCAAGATAGGTCCTACTCTCCAAGAACCTACATTCTACCAGGAGATGATAAAACATATAAAAGATACAAATACAAGTTAAAAAAAAAGGTCCTGTGGTTCTCAAGGTACAGTAGCAAAGCCACTACCAGGCATTGAAGACTAATCCCTTTATTCGTCTGTGCCACGATACCTCCTGTTTCTTATTGTTGGAATAGTATTTGCCTATATTATGATACAAAGTCAGTGTTCATCAACCTGGTACTATTCAGAGAAAATTACCAGTAGAAGAACAGTGCATTAGAGCTCTGGGAATATGGAAGAGGAGGGAAAACTCTGGTATGTGAAGAGGATCTTTTGATCTTCCAGATGACTAGCACACATCAAAGAATGATAAGGGCTTATCTATTTCAGGAGATTTACATGTAAAGTAAATGCAAGCATATATATCTGGTATATCTTTATAGGATCATCTGGTCTTGGGTATTGAGGAAGAAATAGAGTACTATCCTGGAATCTGTACAAGGGGATTTACATGTCTGTGATAACTCAAATAACTTTTAACAAGTATAATGAACAACAGCAGTGACAGTCTTCAAACCTTCATCTGAATTTTCTTGGAGTTTTTGTATAAGTAGTGAAATTAAAGGTATAGAATTTTCCAATACTGGATGCCTACTTTTAATGAAATAGTGTTACTATTAAATCATGTGCTAGAAATGCCATTTTAGGTTAAAATGAATGAACTTTATTGTAAGATGACAGAAGAGACTAATATATTCAGCTCTTTGACAGGCACTCATTGAGAGTTTCCTGAACTTCCTGAAAGGAAGAGTGTTTTTTAGCTTATTAAATAACCGAAAAATTTTTAGATGCTTTATAAGAATGTTCCAAGAAACGGAGTTTTTAAAATTATGTTGCAAGCATAAATACTGTTTAGGTAAACTAATGGTTATTTTCACCATTTGGTACTTGGTAGCCATAATCAGATCTTCAAATGTTATTTTGTACTTACTTAATGATTGGATGGAAAGAAAGTTTAGGAATTGAAAGGATGTGGACCGAGTATAAAATAAACTCTTTGTCTCCCACTATGCTTTTTGTCTGGTTCTCAGGACTGTTTATGCCCAGTGTGACTAAGGAACTCATGGGAATTACCTTGTTTTCATCCTCTGGAGTAAAGGTAATAGATTCATCTCTGAGAGGAAGGGTGAAGTCTTATGACTGTAAAAAAGAAGGAAGCTCTTTCATCTCCTTCATTTCAAGTGAGCATTTGCATTGGGGAAATGCTGACTCACTTGGGGAATCACAGCCTAATTGAAATCCAAATCCAGACTTGATACATCATTTATCTTCTTTGTGCTTGGGGATTTCAAAGCATTAAATATTAGAAGCATCCATTTCATTATCAATACTTTTTAAACCTAGTCTTAAAGGCTGCTGCTATTCTTTGTACTTTCCTATCTCTGTTACTTTTTGTTCATGGCATTTCCTGTCCCAAGACTAACTTCTCATTTCCTGATCTCCACTTTTAAAAATCTTATCAATTTTCTGAGCTTCAATGACTTCTCTCCTTGAAGCATTCCTTGACTGACAGAGTTGAAAGTGCTTTCCACTTAAATTTAACAGCACTTTATTTGTACCACTTTTATGGCATTCATGGGGAATGAACACCTAATATGAAAAAGTACTGTGTAGACAGTGGAAGAGATAGAAAGTTTAAATAAAACACCCCTGAAGCCTCAGAGATCACTTGAATACATAGTATTACACAGTAAGGAAGAGAGTTTCGAAACCTGTTAAATGAGTGTTATATGAGAAGGAAGGTGGTGACTACCCTGGAGAATCAAGATTGACTTCATGAGGACGTTGCAAGGACGAATAGATTTTCCAAAAGTAAAGAGAGAGGTGGAAGATGAATATAACTCTGAGTATTTGTGTCATGTACAAC
>NW_027185665.1:9055224-9106846 GCF_028583685.1 Petaurus breviceps papuanus
GAGTATTTGTGTCATGTACAACCTTACTAGAGGTGGAAGATGGATATAACTCTCTGTGATTATTTGTGTGACGTACAACCTTGACTAGAGTGTAACCTCTTTGAGGGCTGGAGCTAGGCATTATCACTCATCCTTATCTGCCCCACTGTCAGACCACCACAGGGCTCTCTAATAAATGCTGGTGGAAAGCGTGTTTTGTCATTTTGTGTGGACGTGAGCAACCAAGAAAAATAAATAGTTTGAAAATTAAAATCCTGGAAAATAAATGGATCTTGTATTCTAGATCATTTCTGTAATTCTTATTTTAAGACCTAGGATACTGAGGCAACTAAGTGTCACAGTGCCTAGAGCTCTGGGCTTGGAGTCAGAAAGATTCATCTTCCTCAGTTCAAATCTGGCCTCAAACACTTACTAGCTGTGTGACCCTGGCCAAATCACTTACCTCTGGTTGCCTCAGTTTCCTCATCTGTAAAATGAGTTGGAGGAGGAAATGGTTAAATTACTCTTGTATCTTTGACAAGAAAAACCCAAATGGGATCATGATGAGTTGGACACAATTGAAAAACAGCTAAAAACTAGGTACTATCTAGAGTTGATGCTGCTTTGTTTGGTCTTAACTTCAGTTGTACTGGGAGATTGATTCAATCAATTTGTATTAGGCTTTTTGCAAAACTTTTATTGTGGTTGCTTTTGCTGTAAGGTCTGTATAAGTGTAAGCTTTCTTTCTTTCTTTTTTTCATTTTAAATTGTCTCTGCACCAATTTGACCATTTTTTCACATAATTTTTGGAGAGAAAGAATGAGAAAATAGCTGTAATGTCATAGAAATTACCTAGTTTCAAATAAAATCAATTTTTTGTCCAGGAAATGTTTGCTTAGGTCCTAATGAGAGTTATAACTTTACAAAAAGGCTAGTTTTTGAAAACATTTTGAAATCACTCCTTACTTTTTAAATTTGTGAATTTGTGTTTTGGGTGAACTTCCTTTTAGAGAAAATGCTGAAAAATTTAATAATTGAAAAGCAATAGCTAATTTATATTTCTTATGTGAGTCTGTTTTTCTTTGAAGTAGTTATTTTTCTGCAGAGCACAGAATTTCAAAAATTTCAAGGGAAAGAATTTTAGTTTAAGAAGGTTTTCATGGACCTTTCGAATTAGCCTCTGTATCTGTATCTATAGATGTCTGTAGCTATCTCTGTATGTATGTAAACAGAGAGAGAGAGGGAGACACAGAGAGAGAAAGAGAGAGACAGAGACATGGGCGGCTAGGTGGTGCAGTGACTAGAGCACTGGTTCTGGAGTCAGGAAGACCTGAGTTCAAATCTGGCCTCAGACACTTAACACAAAAAACTAGCCATGTGACCTTGGGCAAGTCACTTAACCCCAATTGCCCTACCATCCCCCTCCAAAAAAAAAAAGATGTTTTAAAAAAGAGAGAGACATATCTATACACATCTATAGATACAGATACATGTGTTTTAAAAGTAAAGAACAATTGCAATTTTATGTATGACAACAAACATTTTTAAATCATGTACTGTATGGAGACCAGTGCTTAGCCCCTGAGGAAGAGACTTAAGTTTGAATGAGATGAGGTCCTTGCGTTTGGGGAGAGCATACCATCCAATCGCGGTAAGGGGCCGATAACTGAAAGCCCAATAATTATAAGGCATACTGTTATTTTGCTTTTTATTATGACCTCCTTTACCACTAGAGTGTTACAGGACAAAGTGCCATGGGAGGTTTGTGATCCATTTCAGCTGCATGTGCATTTGGAACTCAAATGCACCATTCATATTTTGTTGAATCTTATTTTTTTGTTTTTTTTTTTCCTTGGCCACTTCATATGAATTTGGCTAAATGCTGGTGAGTAAGTGTGTAAAAAATGTGTACTGAAAACAATATCCAATATGTGTGGAATGGGGAAAATACCCTAAAACAGATTTGCTCAGATATCAACAGGATATTATTACCCCCAAAGAAATGACAACAGTTTGTCAGTTTGATGAGCAGAGGAAGGAAGTTTACAAACATCTCTGAGAGAGGCATGTTGAGCTGTTGAAGGAAATGAGGCACGTCCTGCTTTTATTGTGCTTATTGGAGTGGGATTCCCAGAAGACTGATTGAGCCTGCCCTGAGACTTCTGTTTGGCAAAGACCTCGTTGACTCATATTTTATTTTTGTTTCTATAAAGGTCTGTTATTGTTCAGATTCCTAAGGTAGTTTATAAATATACTACCTCTATCATTTATACCATCAATTGGCTGATATGATGAAAGCAAATGTATACTCTTTATTAATTGCTTTTCTTTTCCTGTGAAATCTAGCAAAAAATAGCTAGAAACTCAGTTTTTATAAAAGCACAAATCTTTTGTGTTCGGTTTTTATTTGAACATGTAGTTTGTTGATTTCTTGGGTTGCATATTAAAGTTTTAAGTACTAACAATATGGAGGAAATTGAATTGTCTCTTATTAACATAGGAGAGATAAGATTGAGACACAAAGTCTTTGTGGAATTGTCAATAAGAAGTTCAAGGCTCAGAGCTCAGAATTTATCTGCATATAAGTAGAACCACAGAGACAGATGCCTTCATAAGAGACTGAGATCTAATAACACCATGTCTAGATTAATACCTAGCTTGTTGGTTAGGCCTCCTGTAATTTAAGGACACATGCTCACGCGCTCACAGTATGGTCAAGAATGGTTAAGTTGTGATTTGTGTTTTTGGAGGAAGTGCCCAAATCACAGATCCATTGCAGTATTAGACTATTAGTATATTCAGGGCAGCTCTGTGGTGCAGTGAGTAAAGCACCTGCCCCAGAGTCAGGAGGACCCGTTCGTTTCCGACCTCAGACACTTAACACCCCCCCCCCCCCACACACACACACAGCAAAACTAGCCGTGTAACCTTGGGCAAGTTACTTCCCAATTGCCCTCCAAGAGGCAAAAAATAACAATCACAACAACAAAGGATTATTAGTATGTTCGGTCTATATCATACTTTAAGTCTCTTTTGAAATGTATACGAAGCCCTATGAACTCTCTAAAGCAGTCTAGTATTATTTCTAAATGTTCTTTCTTTTCCAGCTCTGAAAGTCAGTTGTGCCTATCAGAATGTCTAAGTGAATGTGACTCTTCCTTACATAACTTTTCAGACACAGAAATACAGGAATAGAAGACTTTCTTGTTTCTTGTACAGTGACTCATACAGTCTGGAGGGGTAGGATGAGGGCATTATACTTGTTGGTTATCTGCAATTCTGGGTTCTAAATTTGTAGCCTTAAACTCGAGCCAGGAGATGTGGTTGATCTTTGTGAAATTAGTAATTTAGTGATGTAGCCAACAACATTATAGGGGTCATAATTTCTGTTCAGTAGACATAATGTAGCTAGATGATGAAATTTTTTTTTAAAAACCATTAAAGTGGTAACAAGTTGCTGATAGTAAAAATAAATTGATTGCAAAATCTCACTTCTTTTTGGTTAGTCCTAGTTGGTAGCTAAGTGTTGCATAGTGGGGGACTGACAGCACTAAGCATGGGGTCAGGAAGATCTGAGTTCCAATCCAGCCATAGGCATTCACAAGCTGTGTGTCCTGGGGCAAGTCACTTAACCTCTACCTTTCTCAGTTTCCTCACCTGTAAATTGGAATAATAATAGCATCCACATCACAGGGTTGTAGTGAGTATCATTTGAGATAATATTTGTAAATTGCTTAACACAGAGTCTGGCACATAGTAGGTGCCTAATTATCATTTGCTTCTTTCCTTTTTTTCTTGGAGTTTGATGTTTCCATATACTTTTCAAGCATTTTAGTCTTAAGAATTCTAAAGTAAGTGATGATTATTTTTGAAACATTTTAAGAATATTTTAAGGTGAAAACAGGATCATATTATAGAAGGATTTTTTGTTTTCAAAGTAAATGCCTACTTTAGGAAACTTCCTTGATTTTTTTTTCCTTTTCTTACTTTCACCATTTCCAAATAAGTGCTGATTTATTGAAGATTCTGTGGAATGAAAAACATCTTGGTGAAGCAGAGTACATGTTACTCGAGACTTTAAAGAGTGGCATTCACTTATATTCAGTCTAGTATTGGTAATAAATATAAAGAAACAAGCCAAGCATTTGGGATGATAAATTTTTGATGATGGTTTCTTATAGTTACTCATTAAATTTTAATCACTAATGATTATTAAAATGGTATCCTAAATGTTATTATTCCTTAAATCAGGGGAATGTTTTAAGAAATTCAATTTGAATAACTTTTTTCTTTCTTCATTAGAATTTTTATTCAGGGGTCCTTAACTTGGGGTCCATGAACTTATTTTTTTTTTTAAATTTAATAACTTCATTTTGATACAACTGAGTTTTTATGTAAGCTTATATGTTTTGTTTACACATTTCAGAAACATTATTCCAAGAGAGAGTCCGTAGGTTTTACCATACGTCCCAAAGGGTTAAGAATCCCTGATCCATTTGCTTTCTGAAGAACTATATGGTCGTGTGCTTTGTCCAGACACAAGCTTGCAGACTGGATCAGGATAAAGAAAAGAGGTGGTTACAGTGTCTCAACTAGGTGGCTGTTATTCCTTTTAAGGGAAAGAGGAAGGGCTCACTTCTATGGGATAGTTTGTTTCGTTTTAGGTGAGTAGTGCTTAGACAGGGTATATCATAGGGCCTAGCCTGTCTAAAGTTGCGCTGTGTAAATTCACAATGTAGTTACCATCTGGGAATGATGAATCTTGAATGAACACTTAATGTGCTTTGAGTGTTAACAAAAATAAATTACTTACTATTGAAATATGAGCTACTTAGAGGTAGGAAATATGTTGGGTTTTTACAATGGATTTTCATTTTTTGTATATGAGATATGTTATTTCCATTTTTAAGTAATAACTTGGCTATCTTTCATGGAGCTAGACAAATGTGTGGAGCATATGAATTTTCTGTCTTAAGGTTGGGCAAATAAAAGCCCTTTACTTTCTGTTAATTCTTTATAGTCTAAAAGTATTTTTTATTTTGAATTTTATATAGAGGGGAATCTACCCTACTTTGGATAGTCTATTATTTTATTTAGGTTATTAAAAATAGAAAAAAATAAAAATAAATTTTATGCAAATTTTGCAAGTAAATACATACTATGTATGTCTGGTGCAGTGATAGATGTAATACTTGCCTTTGAATGGGATGTATCTGTTGACCAAAAACTGGCCTGTTTTTTCTAAGTTCACACTTATATAACACTTTGACATTTGCAAAGCATTTTCCTCAATTCATCTGAATACAACCAATATTTATTAAACTCCTATTTAATGTGTGAGACACTGAGCTAGGCACTGGGAATACAAAACCAGAAGTAATAGAGTCCTAACATTCTACTGGTATAATATCCCTAAAACACCACTATGATCATGGGTTTCAAATCCTTTTAAACCATTTTTTATTAAGGACTCCACAATCTCCCAGGCTGGCTGTCTTGGGGTCAACCTCACCTCCTCATTTTCACTTATCCTACATGTTCAGTCTGTTACCAAGTCTTGTCTTGTGCCTTCACAACATCTTTCATATACAGCTCCTTCTTTTTACTCACGCTGCCACCACCTTGGTGAAGCGTGAGTGCATCCCTCAAGCATTGCAATGACCTTCTGATTAGTTTCCCTTCCTCAGTTCTTCCCACACCCCAGTCAGTCCTCCAGTCAGCTGCCAAAGTAAAGATCAGGTCTGACCATGTTACCTTCCTACTCAATAAACTCTAGGGTACAAGAGGGGAAACCTGTGGACTTGCGGCCATGTGGACCTCTAGGTCCTCAAGTGTGAACCTTTGACTGAATCCAAACTTCACAGAACAAATTCTCTTAATAAAAGGATTTGCTAAAAAATAAATAAATGAAAGGATTTGCTCTGTAAAACCTAGATTCAGTTAAAAGGCTGCACCCAAGGACCTAGAAGGCCACATGTGGCCTCAAAGCTGCAGACTCCCCAGCGCTGTCCTAGGGATTGTCTGTGGATGTTTAGGGATCCTCCAGGACCAAATATAAAGTCTTGTTTGCATTTTAAAGCCCCAAACAATTTGGGTCCTTCTTTTCTCTCCAGTCATCTTGCTCTCTACTCCTCAGTCCTTGTGGCCTGCCTATAATAATCTTCCTCATCATCGCCACCTCCTGGGTTCCCTTGCCTTCTTCAAGAGTTGGCTCAATCTCCCTTTTTTCAGGAGAATTTTGCTTATGCCTCCTCTCAGCTCCCTCCCTCTGAAACTCCTTTCCATTTACAGTCTGTATTTTATTGTGCACAGAACTGGTTGTTTTATTGTTTTCCCCCATTAGAATGTGAGCTCCTTGTGTTCAGTTTCTGCTTTTTCCTATGTACTCATTGTTGAGCACAGTCCTGGCATATAGTAGACACTTAATAAATTATAAAGTAATGGGGGAGAGGGTGATTATAGTAACAGGAGTCAGCCAAAGAAGGCCTTTTGTACTGTTACACCTGAACTGTGCTTCGAATGATGGTAAGAATACTGAGGTAGAAGATGAAGTACATTTCAGACAGGAAGAAGCTTTTGTGCAAATAAATGAAGTTGAAAGATGAAATGCCAGGTTCAGGGAATAACTACCAGGGCATTTTGACTGGAACAGAGAGTGCGGGAAGAGAAAAAAAAAGTTAAGATTAGAACTGCATGTGAAAGCCAGACTGTAGAGGACTTTAAATGCCATAATTAGGCATTTATATTTTGCTATAGAGGCAGTAGCAAGCTGGGGGGGATTTTTGAGATACGTTGTTAGATTGGTATGTAAGGAATGTCAAATTAACAACTATGTGATTTATAAATGGAGAAGGAAGAGTTTGAAGGCAAAGATGCCAATTAGGAGACAATTGTAATAGTTCAGAAAAGGTATGATGAGGGTAGATAGAGGCTATATGTGTGAAGAGAAAGGGATGGATGTAAGAGACATCATTCGAGAAGGATTGACAAAATTTGGCAGCTGATTGCATAGGTATAGAAGGTAAGGTCAAAGATAACTCCAAGGTTGGAAACATGAGTGACTGAAAGGATAATGCCATAAACAGAAATTGAAAATTTTGGAGGGAGGTGGGTATGGGTTATGGGGAAAATATAATGGAGTCCTGTTTGGATGTACAGAGTTTGAGAAGCTTATGGTGCATCCTTGTAGAGATAAAGAGCCCGCAGGTGTTAATGTATGTTAACTTTTAGAGGTCAGTTGACTAGAGGTCAGTAAAGAGACTGGGGTTAGATCTGCATAGAGATTATAATTGACCCCATCAGTGCTTATGAGATCATTAAGGGAATATAGAAAGGGAAGAGAAGGAAGACCAGGACAGAACCTTTGAGGATGTTCTCATTTGGTGAATGAGAAAACAAAAATCCTTTCGAGCTAATAACAATAACAACAACAATGATGATGATGATGATGATGATATTTATAAAAAGCTTTAGGATTTGCAGGGCACTTTATAAATTTCTTTTTTGTTGTTGTTCTTATAACAATGCTGAGGAGGAGGAGCCATTATCATTCTTGTTGTACAGATGAAGAAAGTGAGGCAGAGATTAATTGACTTGCCCAAGGTCACTCAGCTAGTAAGTGTCTGCTACTGGATTTGAACTCAGGTCTTCTTGATTCTACGTTCAGTTTTTTCATCTCTGTGCCACCTAGCTGCCTCAATTGTCCCTGTTTTACATGTAAAGAAACGGAGGGCATAAGAGATTAAGAGAAGTTAATGTGTTCTCATACTGTTACTGTAAATGAGCCAAGATGCTGCTCCTGAGGGATTCTCGCACTTAGCACTGTGCCTGGCATGTAATTGGTGCTCAATAAATGTTTATTGGTTCATTACCAGAAGGTTGGCCATAATTGATTGATACTTTTTGACTGTAGTGACATGCGAAATGTTTAAAATAAATAAATAAAACCTATGTAGAACATTTACATTTATACATTTCAACTAACACAAATCTTATACTTTTGTATATTTTAATATACAAATATACACAATACAATATACAAAAATACAATAATATACAATAAAATATTAGATATAAATAAATGCATTTTAATAATAGCTTAGACATATGGCACTTTCAGTTTGCAGAGTGCTTTCCTCATGACAACCCTGAAACTGGGTAGTGCAAGCAGTGTTATGACTTAACCATGTACAAGGAAGTTAAGACTCCAAGAGGTCAGTTGGCCTAAACAGGAGAACTAGATATAATCTTAGCATTTTAATTCCAAATCTAGTACTCTGGTATTTCTATAGTGTTTTATAAGTTATAGATGTCTTTTGACATTAAACAAAAAGTTAAAACTTACTGAGTTTTGGGTGTGAGCCTCAGTGTCCTCTACCAAGTCTTTTGCTTTCTTCAAGCTTTCAGTAACACAGTGAAAGCTTCTGTGTTTGCAAGATTTCAAGGTACCTCAGGACTGAATCTCTGAGTCAGTCCACAGTGGAATGTGTAATTCTCCTTTTTGATTGTGGGGATCAATTTTCTTAGTTGAAAAGGAGAGGTGGGGAAGTTTGGGCAGAACTATCCACTCAGACCCATAGAATTAACCAACTAGCCAAAGTAAATAATTATACGTGTCTCAAAATATTCTTCCTAATGTGATCATTTGACTCTGACCATACTATTGTACAGTATCTGAAAGGATTAAATAGAAACTTAGACTGTTTTGAGGTGTATATCTAGTCTGGCCTCCTTTTTTTATAGATAAGAACCTTGGAGAATGTGACTTAAGGGTCATACAAAAATGAAGTAGCTGAGTTTGAATTTGAACTCAATTCTTCTGACTTGAAGTGCAGTTTCTGTTCAGGCTTCCTTTCCATTCCTTCATCAAACCCACCTCCAGTTCCATTTTCAGAATGAGGGGATCTGATCTTAATTATTGGCTTTTCATTACCTATGGGACTTGGGGTAGGTTATTTTACCTTTCTCAATCTCCTGTGTAAAATGAAGTAGCTAGACTAAATGAATTTTCAGCGTGAATACATGATTCTATGGTTTTTCATGAAGCTTTCCCTGATCCTCTTCCATTCCCACTCATTTCTTCACCCATATCACATATTCACATTTTTGGTATTTATTCATATACTTGTTTTTCCTTTGATTTAGCTTGTAATCTTTTTGATCTTATAAAGTCATTTTTAATCTTTGAACCCCCAATACCTACCTGGCACATAGTAGGTGCTAATGAACTTCTGTGAATGGAAATTGGCTGTAGAAAATATATATATATAAACACACACACATACTTAATAGAAGTGAGAGGGTGATTTTTGAAGGACAGAAAACAAATGCAATAGAAGTATTATAAATTTACAATAAAGGAATTCTTTCCAAATTCTACTGATTCAAAAACAGTATTATTTTTTTACTTACCTGTTTGATGGTTTTGATTTTTTGTCTTTGATATTCCTTATATCTGAGCACTTCAAGAGACAAATGGTTTCATGCTTCCTTTAGGAAGAGGCAAACATTTTTGGAAAGAGTCATGCTCAGAATAATCTAAGAATCCCTAAATATTTTTTTCACTTTGTAATGATTTAGTTCTGCATGGCAAATAAACAGATAAAATTGTAGCTGCAGTAGGCTTAGGGGTTCATGGGAGCCTTAATTATTAGGGAAGAGGATTCTCCTCAATATCTGGATTTGATCCAGCATAGAAATAGAATAAGGTAGGTGAAGTGTCATTGATCCCAAAAGATGAAACTACTGAATTTCTGGTACTTTGGTTTATGTTTGATCTAAATTTCATCTCCAACCATAAACTTGTGTGTTTGTGTGTGTGTGTGTGTGTGTGTGTTATATTCAGTAGTTGAAAAGGGTATACTTAGAATCATAGAATTTTAAAATTGTAAGATGTGTAGAGGTTACCTAGACAAACCCCTTCATTTAGAAATGAGAAAACTGAAACCCCAAAGGTCAGGGAAGTTTCCCAGTGCCATGCTGTGACAGAAATTGGATCAGAATTGAGGTATCTTGACTAACTAGTAGTCCAAGCCTTTTCTCACTTAAACAGTAGGCCCCAAGATCCTTGAAGGAGATTCGTTCCCTTCACTTCCTTCTATCTTTTCCTCCCCTTTCCTTCCCTTCCCCTTCATAGTCATTGTTGAAGTAAAAACTGTTTTCTATCTCTTTACCAATAATTTCTAGAGTAGAGATATACCCAGTTTACTCCAGAAAAATCAGCCAAAACAGATCATATGATGCCATTTAAATAACTGAACCAAATAATTTAGGGAAAAATCTTTCTTTTGACAGGTTAAAAATTAGTCTGATTTATTATCTACATGGATCCGTATTTACCAAAACAAAAGGAAAAAAAAAGGGAATCAGGTTTGTTTGTCTACATCCATCAAGTTAATTCTCTTAGTGCATAGTAAAAGGGAAACACACACACACACACACACACACGACCAAACAAGTTTAAAATATGCCTTAACTGTCTAGTTCAGATTTATAAGACAGTTTTATTGCTGAAGGTAAGACAGATAACCGGGCATTATTCCAACATCTTGGCAGTATTTCTTTTCCAAGGGTACTAATATTAGGATTAGCATGTTGTTTTAAAGCCATTACCTTTCTGCACCTTAGTAATTGCTTGTTCTTAGGGGAAGCTTGGAGCATTTGAATTAGATTTTTTCTTTGCCAGATATTGACATTTGGTTAAAATATTTTCATCAGTTCTTAAAATTGGTACTCCAACCCATTTCACCAATATAGGTGATGAACACAATCAATATATGTAAAACTTTAGAATATTAGATAGGTACAGAATGCAACAGCAGTCTCAATTCAGTTGAAGGATGCTATAAAATATGTTTAATTTCAGTCTCTAGTTGCTGGGTTTATGCTCATGTTTCCATTTTCTTTATTGTAATAAGAGCATGCCATTATTTAGTTAATTCCACCTCCTCACCTGTACCATGTAAAGCATTTCAGTTATATCTCCATTGATAAGATATCTACACAAAATGATAACTTTTCTGATGAAGGCAGCAATAGAATAGAGCCATGTTTATGTAAAATTTTGAATATTTCAGGTATATGTGTCATAGCTATATCAAAAATAGCCCTTTAGAGCAAAGAATTATACAAAGCAGGATAGTTTTTTAATTTAAACATTGAAGAAATGTATATTAACATACTGCGGTTTTACTGTTGAAGATTTTTTTATTATAATTTTATTACTGGGAATGAGCACAGAGCATAGAATTTTAGAGATGGAAGAGATCTTAGTGATCATATAGACTAAATTCATAATTTTACAGGTGAGGAAACAGGCATAGAGTTGAAATTTTCATATGAAATATTAGTGTTAAAATTTTATGGTAGTGTGTGTCATTTCTTTATAGAGATACAAGATAAAAAGTTAGAATTTAGGAGTGGGTAGGGGATGGTTAGGATATTAAGGGAGTGGGGTTTGAATTAAAAATATAGTTATGTTATATCCTACACACTCCCCGTTTCATCACACTAGTATTTCTCTGTTGCAGCCTCTTTGCCATTTGGAATGATTTCTTTGTGAATGTCTAAAAAGCAACCATAATTCTTTAACTTGATCAAGCAGTCATCCAAATAGCTCTTGGCATTAGTAGAGGCTATGAATTGGATTACAAAGGTCATTCATGAACACCTTCTGTAACAATTCAGTTCTCTCCAGTTTGGTATTTCCATTTGTTCAATAATGATCAGACTTTACTACTTTAGTGAATTTGTGTATGCAATTTTTTTTTCTTTTTGCTATACTTACAATCCATCAAGCAGCAAACCAATAGAGTAACATATGATTTTAAACAAATTCTCATTTGTTATTCACAAATTTTCTCACTACTTTATGGGCACACCAGCTCTCTCAAAAACTATGATATTCTTTTTCTGTAACCAGTTAAGGCAGTTCCTATGAAGGAGTTTCCAGCATAAATAAACCACCTATGGCAAAATAGCAAAATAGAGTTTAGATGAAAATCTGACTTTTAATCAATATCCATTCATCAAGGAGTTAGCATACATCGTAGTACTCTTAACAGAAAGCTTTATAGAAATCAAGAATTACGCATTGAACCAATTGATTACTCAGAGTAGTATCCTCAAGTTGCCTCTTCGGATGTAAGTAAACAATATTTTGCATCCTATTTTAAACCTCTAATGCTATTCAATCTCCCAGATATCAAGACATCACTTCCTAGGATCATATCTGTTCCAGCCCCCTCATTTTACAGATGGGCAAACTGACTTGCCCATTAAGTAAATGAGACGGGATTTGAACTCAGGTCTTTTTTCACTCTAAGCCTAGCACACTTTTACTGTGTCACCTAGAAAGGATTCTCTTTTATATTTGATTGATGAGTAAAATTATCATTTTATTGTCAGGATTTCATATATATATATATACATACACACATGGTATATCTTTATGTTTATATACCCCAACTCTGTGCAATTTTATTAGAAATAATCTGTACATGCATTTAGGGCATTCTTCATGAAGGTATGAAAAGGGAAACGTTATGCTTTTCCAAATGATATTGTAAAGCACTCTAGATTGTTAAAAATCACATAATTGATTTAAAATACAGATAATACAACAACTTGCTAGCCTTTGTGTTTTATGACTATTAAAAAAAGTTTGATTTGATATGGTAGAACATTGCCTTAAAGGCCTCCCTCCAGCATGATATCTTCCAGGTATATGTGAAAACCATCTAAAAGCTTTCATTCAAATAACCACCTTTGGTTATTGAGAAGCTTATACCACTTCATCAAAGACACAGGGAGATGCATGCTTGCTAGCGGTGTTATTACTGTCATGGACGATATCCATTATAGAATCAAAATTTGAGAATGATTTCCTGTACATTGTGAGATCTTCCAGATGTTCTTGTTTGTTAATGGAATTTTCCTATTCATATTCCTAATAGCTAAATAAGATTAAAAAAAAAGACTCAAAAGAGTTTCACTTCAATGTCCATATTTCAAACAAACAAACAAAAACTTAGTGGATGAAGAATATCTGTTGTATCAGTGTACAATTGTTACATGGTCTACCCCTTGATGTTCAGTTATCTCAATGATGTCCAACTCTTCATGACCCCATTGGGGTTTTCTTGGCAAAGATACTGGAGCAGTTTGCCATTTCCTTCTCCAACTCATTTTCCAGATGAGGAACCTGAGGCAAATAAGCCCTTGCCCAGGGTCACACAGCTAGGATGTGTCTGAGGCCATGTTTGAACTCAGGAAGATGATTCTCCCTGACTTCACAAAGCCCATCACTCTATCCTCTGTGGCACCTAGCTGCCGTCTTGGACAACATATAGAGGTGTCCAATCACTCTGTCTGTCATAGAGAGACCTTGCTTGTGTCCAGTGAACAAGATCTAGAACTGAAAAGGCAAGAGCACACTGGGTTGGATTTCTGATTTTGTGAAGGTTTTTGAGTGGCCCCAGACTTCTGCCTGAAACAAAGTTCTGTCTTTTAACAACTGTATCTTTCCAGCAATGCTATGCAGTTTTGATCATGGAATCTCACTATATCAAAAGAATTAAAATTGTAAGTCACCAAGAGAGGCACTTCGTTGTATGAATTTCATATGATATGTTACCAACAAAGAATTCTGCAATGAAAACAGTACGATATATCCTCAAAGAGAAGTATGAGCAGAAGGAATTTCTCTAGCAAGCATGAGAGATAACCATTGGACTATTCATGTTTTCAGTGGTGACTTTCTGATGTCAAGAGATGCAGAGAAGGATCCCTAGCCTAGATGGGCCCCCTGTAGAGGAATTATGACAGGATTTGGTGAAGAGTCACTGATGAGAAGTCAAGAATGGGGAGGGAGTATCAAAGATCCATTGAAATACTAAGTGTCCCCCTGTTGTGGATGAACTTGGCTAGGACTGGTATTTTAGGTTCAATATTAAATGATGTGAGAAACTCAGGTCATTTAACAGTGATCAAAAGAAGGCATGTATTGACTAGTATGTGCCAACCACTGTGCCAAGCGCTTTTACAAATACTATCTCATTTGATCATCTCAACAACCCTGGGAGGTGGGCACTATTATTGTCTGCTTCTTACAGTTTATAAAATTGAGGCAGCCAGAGATCAGGTGACTTACCCAGGTTACAAAGCTAGTAAGTGTCAGAGACTGGATTTGAGCTATGATCTTCTTTATTACAGACCTACTGTGCCACCTAACTGCTTCTATAGCAGGCAGAGGAGGTTAACTTAGCCATTACAGAGAGGATATTAAATGAAGAACATAATGATTTCAACTAAACATAGCTCCCTGGTTTTGAAACACTTGGGGTCTAGTCAGAAGTCTAGGAGTGCTCCAGAGAGCTTTGGAGCCACTTACGCCATTTTGATCTCAGATGACTTGGAAGCCATGTCAATACCGTGAGCCAGTCAGAAGGCAATAAAAGTCTCAAGGAGATTTTCAGTACCTCTTAAACAAACAAAAACAAAAGCAAAACCAAAATTAGTCCAACCTATGTGGGGAAGGGCCTTAGAAAAAGCTAGCCCTTACTTCACAGAAGGGCTTAGCTCACCTACAAGAGATTGCTCTTAGCATACTCCTTTGAATTTATTCTGTCTTCTATGAAAAACACCATAAAGGATGATAAGTATGTGCATTTTAGTGAGTGCTAGATCCAATGCCAGAGTATCTGGTTTGAATCCTGGGTCTGCCACTTACTACCTATGTGACCTTCACAAAAGAAGAAACAGGTTTATTTCATTTGTATGCTGTGTAGAGTTTCTTCTTCATTTGACTTGTGCAAACTGAAAATACAAAGTTAAAAAAATTTTTTTTAACATACTAGTAAGTATGGACTAGTAAGTATATGTTTCTCAAGACACAAGTGGGAGGGAAATTATCTTGGGCTTATAGATGAAAGTTTCTCAAATACTTTGGACCTATTTCTTAATATGATTGTGTAATCCAGAATTCATTTTTAAAGTGAAGGTCAAGAGGAATACATTAGAATGGGGAGGGAGGTGGGGAATTAACACCCCCCTGTATTAAATGGAAATAGATACTGCTAGAGAGAGAAAAACATGACATAATTAGCTTATGTTCTTGAGGAGTGAGTTCCACTCAGTGGTTCTGAGATAGTTCAAAGAAATTTAATATTATATGGTGAAACAATTAAGCTGTTATAACTGGTGTTCATCTTCAGCTGTTAAATCTTTTAAAAATGCTGTTTTGAGGTTGATACGTATCTACTGACATTTCTCCTTTACTATTTCATTTTTAGTGTTTGTGAGATTTTTTTTTTGCTTAGGATGATGTGGCTCACAATCCACAAAGCCTTCTTTTCACCCCCCCCCCCCCCCCCACCAGTTGAAATAAGATGCAGCTGACATCAGTCTCTTTGCTTTTTTATGATATGGGGATGCGGTAGTATCAAAGCAGGCAGGATGAAAGCACAAAAGCTTCCTGTTTCCAGCTGTTTTCCTCAGCAAAGACTTTTTTTCCCAAAGATGATGCTTCCTTTCAAGGGTTTTTAATCTGCAAACTGTTTCCTTAGTTTATTTCACTATAGTAAAATGTGTTCCTTTAGGTCATATCTGTCTCTTTTAAAACCCAACCTGCCCTTTTCAGTAGCTTTATTTGCTACTCAAAAGAACAAACATGACTTTATAAAGTTCCTTTAATGAAGTACAAAGACCAATAAACCTTTTGCCACTGGAGCTTCATATTTATGGTACCAGGTTTTTTTTTTTTTGGTGAAAAGTTTTAGATGTCAAAAGTCCATTGAGTACTATTAATCTGACAATTTATTATTCATAAACAAAGTAGGAGTAAAATGTGACATTATGACTTATGGCTTTTTCTAATTCAGTATAATGATATGTATTTTACTTGGTTTCATGTAAATCCTTAATACTAAGGTACTAGAAACTATAATAAAAAAAGTGAGTACTATTATTTGTTAGGAGATAGGGGTTTGATTTATGAGAAGTGAGAATTTTTGTCTCCTTTTCTGAGATTCTTTTATTCATTTTCTGGTTCAAGTATAAGAATACATATTAATTTTGTTGCCTTTCCATGATTCAAAATTAAATGAAAATTGATTTCTCACTAATCTGTATTCTAGAAGCTATAAAATCTGAGTTTTAGGAATATAAATTTTTGAAGAAAAGCTTTAAAAGCCTTTTCCCTGGATTTTCCATTCTTCTTGCTGAATTTGGATTATTCTTTTCACCAGTTTTTGAGTTGTGTTTCCATATTTAGGTGAACTGTCTCAATGAAATCTGCTTGCCTACATAAGCTAATTGAACATTTAAGAGACCCAAATAAAGTGAGTATCAGTGAAATCAGAAAGAAGGATCATGTTAGAATGATGGTAAACTTTTAGTTGCAAGTCCTGTAATTGTGTCTATTTGCACTTGTCCTTAGGGATGCTTAACTGCTAAAGGCAGGGAGTAGTGAGTGTTCACTACTGGCCAGAAACATGGTACCATAGCACCATAGTGTGAGGGAAGTCTTTCAGATTTAATGAAGCCAGTGGCATATGGGGGAGTACCACCTCATTTCATTTTCACTTTAATGCTAACTCTAACATATGTTTTAAATTCTAGTCGTGTCCCAAGTGCCAATACATGTTAAAAGGACTAAACGTTTAATAGAAAAATGAAAGAACACAAAAGCAACCAAAACCCTGTCCCTTTTTACTTATTTATTTTTGTTGCCCATTCTATTGAGGATGGAAGGCTGATAAAGCTGAAAAACATGAACATGGCTATTTTATCTTTTCTGTTTAATAGAGAGCTATGAAAAAATGGCAATTAACATATTCAGACAGAAAATCATCCTGGCTGAATGACTCATTAAATAGTCATATAAACAGGATGTGCTGAAATGAACTGGTACAAAATTTAGTTTCATTGGTCCTTTCAGTGCGCTATTGCTCATTATCAGCACTTTTAGCAGCAGACTGTGGTGCTTCAGAGGACACTTAAAGTTCTCTTCCTTTTATTTTTTTCTTAAATACTCTCAGTCTTTTCTCCTGTTCCCTAAAGCCTTGCATTTAGCTTTGTGTTTGGGATCATAGACATTCAAGTTGCAAAAAGCCTTACAGGACATCTAGTCCAGCCTTCCAAATGCAAGAATTTGTTGCACAGCACGCTGGAATGGTAGGATACCAGCATTTTATTGAAAACATCCAATTTAACTTCTAGGGCAGCTGATTTCACTGTAATCAATTAGTCCAGCAAGCATTAACTAAGTAACTAAGCACCAGGGATACAAAGATTTGACTAAAACCAAACCAAACAAAAAAACAGCCCCTGCCTTTAAGAAGGTTCTATTAAATATGTAAACACATTAGCATGTGTATCATAATTTGCGGGAGGAGAAAGCATTAACAAAAGGATCAAGAAAAGTTTTTGATGGGAGATGGATGAACTCTAAGAAGTGTAAACAAGGGAGTTGTCCATTCAGTGAGTACTTATTAAGCACCTACCATGTACCAGGCACTGTGGTAAGCACTGGAGATAGAGAAAGGCAAAAGACAGTTCTTGCTCTTGGGGAATTCAAAATCTAATGGGGAACAACAATGGGAAGAACTATATACAAGATGATTTGGAGATAACACATAAAGGGTAGGCACTAGAATTAAGAGAGAATGGGAACTGCTTCCTGTAAAAATTGTGATTTACATTGTAACTTCAAAGAATCTAAGGAAACCGGGCATGGAGGACTGAGAAGGGAGATAACCTTAGTCATGGGGGACAGCTGGTAAAAATGTCCAGAGCCAATAAATGGAATGTCTTGTTCCCACCTTCTACAGGACACCTTTCTCAGTCCCTCTTAATTCTCATGCTTTCCTCTGTTGATAATTTCCCGTTTTTCCTGTTTGTGCGTAGTTATCTGCACGTTGTCTTCCTCAGTAGATTATAAACTCCTAAAAGACAATGACTGTCTTTGTCTTTCTTTGGATCCCTACCACTTGGCACAATGCTTGGCATAGAGTAGGCACTTAATAATTGCTTATTACTGACTGTTTGAAGAACATCGAGGAGTCTCGTGTCAGTGGAAGATAGAGTGTATGGCAGCAGTGTAAGGTGTGAGAAGACTGAAAGGGGGGAGGGGGTGGGGAAGCGAGGGGTGGGGATGGTAGTGGGGCTTGGATGGTAGTTTTCAAAAGGCTTTGAAGGCTAGAGGATTTTGTATTTGATTCAGGAGGTAACAGAGAGGCAATGGAGTTCATTGAGTAGGAGGGTGACTTTAGTAAAATCACTCTGGCATCTGAATGTAGGGATGAATTGGAGTGGGGAGAGACTCAAGGCAGGTAGACCATCCATTAGGCTATTACCATGGTCCAGGCATGAGGAAATGAGGGCCTATACTAGGGTGATAGCAGTATCAAAGGAGAAAAGGCTTCCTCTCTCAGAGATACTGCAAAAGTGAAATCAGTAGGCTTTGGACAACAGATACATGGGGATAGATGATAGGAGGAGGTATTATAGGATGACACTTACATTGTAAGTCTTGGGGACGGAGAGGATGGTGGTAACCTCAACAGAGATAGGGAGTATTTTACAGGCAGCCGAGGTTACCCAAATGTATTGGAGGGAGAATATGAAGTGCTGAGTTCAGGAAATAACATGTAAGCCTGTTAGGTTATAACATAGGCAGTTAGCAAAACATTTATCACTTAGAACAGCTACAGTCATTCGAAATATTCTTTTTTATGCTTCCTTCTTTCTAGAGAGTCTCTCTGTTATACCCCTGTCCCAAAACAGGAAAATAGTGTTCCCATATAAGAATCTCTGAAAAGATCCTTAGTCTATGCTAGGCAGATAAATTTATGTTTCACATATTTGTTTTTATTGTACTTTTAGAACTTGCTAGAATGTTTTTCTTTTATACAGGCAAGGGAGGGGAATATTGCTAAGAGTGGAGGGCCGTGACAGTCTATATCCCAATAAGGGCAATTCAAAGTAAGATAATAGGGATTTGTTATGGAAGGGATCTTAGCGATCCTCATTTTGCATGTGATGAAGCTGAGTCCAAGAGAGGTTAACTGACTTGTCTAAAGTCAACAGACCAAAGAGCCTGAACTTGATCCCAAGTCTTCTGATTAAAAGGTCAGTATTGTGTGATTGAGATTATAGCCAAAGCAACAAGCGGAAGCCATTCACCATCACCACAGATAGCCAAAGTGCTTATAATTTGTTCACATCCAAAAGGTTGTTGCTTCAAGATGAGAAAAATCTTCTTGTTAAGAAATTAAATTATTGGGGCGGCCAGGTAGTACAGCAAGTAAGAGCACCGGCTCCAGTGTTGAGAAGACCTGGAGATCGAATCCCGGGCTCAGACACTTAGCACCCACCCAGAAACACCTGGCCGTGTAACCTTGAGCAAGTTACTTAACCCCAATTGCTTCGAAAAAAAAAAAAAGAAATCAAATTATTGAAAGATCTATACATAAATCCTGGGACTTAAGTGATGTACAGATTGGATTAAAATATTTTATGCAACTTCTCTGATCACTTGGTTTATTACCAGAAAATGTGTTAGGCATATATAGAAAATGTTTTCTTTACCATCACTCCATCCATGTGTCTTTTAAAATTCATCAAGATTTTTTCTTTACCTTCAGGCATAAAGGTAGTTACTAGAGTTTATTAATGGAAATGGTGGGTTTTATCTCTCTGCAGAAGAAATGTTACAGTGCTTTACAGCAACTATAAATTGAAAGTGCACATGAGTACTTTGGCATTTTCCTGTTGGACTGAGCTACCAAATTTGCTGTTGTGCAGCCTGAATCAAAAGAGCCCCATGTCTGGGCTGGAGATAACCAGAGTAACACAGGGTTACTGCCCTTTTACTGGTGAGTGAGCGCTGCTACATCAGTTATAAGGAGTGCAACCTACATCATAGATCATCATAAGATCATAGATTTAGAGCTACAAAGGACCATACTTAGAGGCCATGTCGTCTAACCCCCTCCTTTAAAAGATTAAGAAACTGAGATCCAGAGATCAAATAACTTGTCCAAGGTCATTTAGGGAGTAATTGATAGGGATAGTATTTGAACCCAAGTTTGCAAAGCCAACGCTCTTTCTGTTGTACATTGCTGACTTGGTTATTGATGTGCTGCATGGATGTAGGTCCTAGATTTTCCCTGTCCCATTTCTGGTTCAATAGAGTGATCCTGAAGGGTAAAAGTAGTAAGCAGGTACATAGGTACCTGCTTCATCTGTCATACTCCATTTGATCTTGTTTATTTATGTCATTAACAAGAGGCAGCATGACAAAATGGATAGACAACCTGCTTGGGCTTCAGGAAGACCCAAGTTCTAGTATTGCCTTTAAGATATTTTGGCCGTAAGTAACAATCTCTCAGTGTTCTCAGGTCAATTTTTTAGCATATATGTTTCAGAGTAGTTGAATGTCTGCATTGGTAGAGGGGTTTCCTCAACAAGGGTTCCCTATTCTGGATAAAAATGAGGTTTTTTTGGTAATCATATATTTCTGTTTTGTTTTTGATCCAAACAAAAAGTCTTCTTCCCACTTTAAAAAGATATTACTACAAAAGTTCATTGCAAAAAATCTTGGGGACCATAGAGGAAAATTTGTGTGACTGACTTTTCCGGTAGTGCCCCTGACTTTGTCACACTAGTGGAAACTAATCATGCTATTATTTTTTGTCAGTAGGTATAACAAGTGGGTAGAGCTTTGTGTATTCCACTGTGATGAATTAATTTGGTGTTCATTGTAGTAGCACTGATCATAATGAATTAATCTGGCATTCATGTGGATGTCATAGTTTTTTTTTTTCCTCTCCCTCTCATTTCAATGTAGCTTTGGTTAATGGACACTTTATAAGTGTGACACATCTGATCCAGTTCTCACAATAACCTGTTCTTACAATTTTCCTGTCTGAACACTGTAGGCAACTCTATTTTACTTTGGGATATTCTGAAGAAATTTGCCTACTCAATATTTGGTGATTAAAAAGAAAGATAAAAGGAAGAATGATATGTGAATAATGCTTATACTTGAAAGTTTCAATGCTTTTCAAAAATTTTATGAAACAAAATTAACTAGTGTGGCAAATATGAAAGTCTCAGGTAGATTGATGTAATAAATAAGGCACTTTGGCTGGTTGTTTTTGTTATTTTTTAAAGTTCTGATCCAAAGAGTTCTGATCATAGTTTTTAAATAATGTTGAAGGAAAATATTCCATTTTCCAATTCCAATATTAAATAATGAAAGCTGCCTCCAGAATGAGTTTTCTTTAAATTTCTTTCTCTCACATGCAAGGTTGATAAATGTATGTGCATGTATTATTTATCTGTTCATGTAAGGAGGACACATAATTGACTATTAGATATGGTAATTGCATAAATACATCTTGTTCAAATCCATTTTCTTTTCTGTTTATAAAATAAGTGTTTTAGTTAAATTGGGATATATCCAGAAAATAGAATTGCTTTGTCTACAATTGAAAAATTAGATTCCAAAGGAAGAGTGAGACTTTAACCCCAAGAAAATTTTTAAAAACTTAGGGCTTAACCTATATGAGTTCATTTTTCATAAGATTTTTCTTAATTTGTTCATCATGTTTGCTAATTATTGAAGATATTTATAATAGAACAAGGGTTCCCTTCATCACAGCCCACCTGCTCTGCTGATTTGATCCACAGGGAAAACATAATAATATTGCATCGTATGGAAATAGATTCATTCTTTATGAGGAGTAGGGTGTCAATTCAGGTCCCTAGTTAAATTTAAACCTGGGAATTGTATCATCCTCCACAGACTCTCTGGTGGTTTTGAACAAATAGGTTATTTTTTACTTCCTGTTCTAAAAAGAACTCCAGTTTGATCTGGGGTAGCAGCTGTATCACATTCCCAGCAACTGCTTTTCTTCAGTTGATAGGTCCTATGCATATTTCAGCATGTGAAGTTGGTGAAGAATTTGGGGATCTGTTGGGAATGGAAAGCACCACATAGCTGGGTTGCTGTTGTTTTCATTATTTTTGTTATTATTGCAACAGATTGTACAGTAATATGCTAACAAAGATTTATGACTTCATGCAGTAGTAGGAAATGTTGGGATGTGGAGGAAAACTCATGTTAAAATGAATGTCTATAATAATGATAAAAGGAAAACAAAACAAAAGAGAGGTTCTAAGAAAATTGCTTGAAGTATAAATATTTGTATTACCATTTGCCATGGTTTGAAAATCTTGAAAGTAATTGTTTATGCTTTTCCTTTTTTAGATATGTTGTATGACTATATATGCATAGCTGTTCTTGGAAGGGGGTTTAATTTCTTTTATTTTTTTTCTTTACTGGCACACTTAGCTGTTGAATATGCAATGAGTAGAAAATTTATGGAGGGCAGAATTATGAGTATCTGAAGAAAGTTTAATTACTTTTATAATTTAGATAAGCTTCATAATTTATTGTAACACACTGTACTTTGGCACAATTTGTAACAATTATAAAGCACTTGAATTTAGGTTCTTTACTTGGCAGCTATAAACAGAGTTAACTGTATGAAAACTTTGAGAATTCTCTCTCTTTCCTCCCACCCCCCACCCTTGTGCATTAAAGGCTTATAGGAAAGCGTCTCTGTGCTCCATTTTCATTTACCAAATCCCTGGACTTTTATTTCTGTGTAAGTACAAATTATAGAGTGGTATGTTTGTGGTTTTAAACATACAACTAGCAAGCAAAGAAAGGAAACTAAGATATCCATCAATGTCCAATCCCAGGAAATGGATAAATAGGGAGAAACTCAAATCACTTTAGCAGATGATCCCTACTTGAAATAAAATGAAAACAAAAACAAAAAGCAACTCCATACATTTAAAAAAAAGTGAAAAAAATCTCTCAGAATCTGAGATTTCAAAAATGCTTCTCTCATTAATTTGTGTAAATACCCTTTTATAATTAAAAAGGAAGCCAGATTCAATTTCAAGTTTTGTTGAGTCCTGTTCTGTTGAGAATCTATTACTGTCACAGAAATTACTAGCTACATCTTTAAATTTGTGAAATTTATGCTTAACACTAATTTTACACATTTTTCTCATTTCTGTTAGTTTATGCTGGCTTCCACAAGTTCTGATTTGGCTTTTCAGTATATAACCATGCAGTCCCTAGATTTTGTTTTCTATTGTTCCTAAAATATTTAATTTTTAAAAGCATTTATTTTTTGCAATCCAGAAAAATGGGATTCTCCCAAGTTAAAAATGGAATTACCTCTCATAAACCATATTGAAGTGGATTAACATGTCATATTTCAATAATAATAATAATAATGATGTTTGTATGTATCTGTAGTTACTATTTATTTCTTCATGAGATAGCTTAGAATTAAGTGAGCTATTCCAGTTAGGAGCAGAATTAGGTATATAATTTGATTAACATTTAGGAATTTCTGAACCTCAATTACATTCTTGTTTTATCTACTCTTTACCCCTCTCTCATGTGGACTACTTTTGTGCAAGCATGATGGAGACTCTTGTTTTAATCTTTAAAAGGACTGTGATTTTGACAAGTCACTGAGGCTGTGTACATAAGAAGCCAAATAACTGTGGACTACATAGTCAAAAGACTTAATCAAACAGGTTGTTTGACCGAATTGATTGCTTGTTTGACAGTTTAAACAATCAGACTATCAGGCCTAACCCTTATGTTGATTCCTTGCTGATTAAAGAGTCAGCTCCAAGAAGGTATTTATTCCCACAATTTTTTCCCCAGGGGGCACTCCTTTCTTTCCTTTCTTTGGTCTGTTGCTGCTTTTTGCAAATTGATCTTTACCAAAGGCTCCTTTTGCCCAGCCTCTGTTTCATCATCATGTAACTACAGAAATACAAGGTATCGTTTTCTCTGGACCATAGATATGAAGGGATGAAAGTTACTAACTTTAAGACAATTTGAAATTTTAAAAAAGGAATCTGTTATCTGTCTTCTCTCAGGTTATGCATTCATACAATGGTATAATGTGCCCAATTGGATTTGTTACTAATGGCAAGGTCCAAGAATTGCTTATGATGGAATAATATTTTCCCTTGTGTCATATACTGTGTTGTTTTCCTGTTGCTTATGTTCTGTTCTGCAAATAAATGTAAGTTCTCATTTTCATGTTCCTGCTGACTCTTATCCTTAAACCCTTTTGTTCAGAGTATTAATGTCCTTTATCCTGGAAAATTCCTGCGATTGTAGTGCCTTAATATTGTAAATCAATAGAGACTGAATTCAGTGCCTACTAAGTAGTGTTAGACAACCCTTTAAATGCAAATGCATCAGGGCTAGTTTTAATGTAATTTTAATAAGGCTGAGACCATTTTGAAGTAGACTTAAATCATAATACTAATCTCAAAAGACTCTATGTTTAGCTAAGAAGGCCCTTTTATTCTCCCTCATTTTTCCCCCAGTTTGCATTTAAATCACCTTTCATCTGATTCCACAATTTCATCTGTAATATCTTTTTGTATATGCAATGGAGATATACAATTTATAGCTAAATTTATCTGCCATTTGGAGGAGGGCTTATATTGTTTCAGGCTATTTTGTTTTCCATTTCTTTTTCTAGTTATACATTCCTAATTAATCTTTCTGTTTCTAAGAAACATAAATATTTCAAATTAACTGGTCATGTACTGGCCAGGGTAGTACAAAATGCAGCTGTTGATACTGTCTGAAAAAAAAATCTGCTTAAGATCTGGGTTTAATATTTAATTATTAGGAGGGTTTGAATACAGGCTTGGAAAAATGACAGCAAATAATTAGCTTTTTACCAAAAACTTGATCCAAAAGGTTTTTTTTGTTTGCTTTTTAGCCATTTTAAATATGCTTTATGGGGACTTTTTTTTTTTCTTGTTTGTGTTTCCTTTAGTTGGGAAAGGTACAGTAGCGGTGTCCTGGGGAAATAAAATTGGAATGGAATAGTTTAACAAAAGATCAAAAGAACAGAAGCCTAGCATCAAAAGGCAAAAGAATTGGGTGGAGTGTTCCTAATATGAATTACTGGAACATGCTGTGTATAAAGACAAAACTATTTTTTTTAATATGTACACATAGAATTGTAATTGTCTCTTCAGTTTTTATGTCCAAAAATTTCCCAGGGAGATGTTTAGATGCTGAAATAGATACCCCATGTCATTTAATTTAGTATTTAACATTTTTCATGTCTTTCACAAAATGGTAATTTATATTTTTAATTACTGTGTTAGTTCCCAATGAGCCTTTGGCAATAACAAGTCAGAAAAATAAGAAGATACCCTTTGAGTTAATGTTTGTCTATTACATCCTGCTTTTAAAAAGCAGGTTCCTTTTTTCCTTCACTTTGGCATTGGTTGTCAGGATAGTCATGTAAGTTTAAAAAGTAAAATAAAATTCTAGGCCTATAGAAATATTCGCATGAATAGACCATAAAAACCTGTACCTGAAGTTTTTAACATTTACATCGACAGTGTTGATGGGCAGTTTTTTGATGTAACTTAGACTGCTTTTTAGTAACACTCCCAAATTCCCCACCCTCTATTTCACCCCAGCATAGTACTTCTTATTTCTTGCCCTCTCCTGTTCTTCTGCTCTCTCCTCTTTCCTTTAGTCACCTCCTTTCCCTTCCCTCCCCTTCTTTCCTTTTGAAGACCTTGTTAGTGTTAAGAGTGTAGAGACTGGAGACAAGAGATGGGGCCTCAGTGGTCTCATTTGTAAAATGAAGGAGGGATCAAGGTGGGTCTCTTTCTAACTCTACTTTTCCACATTTTATTTTCATAAACTTGAAAATGGCACTCAGTGGCACCAGTAATATTAATAGTAACTCTAAGGGAAAAGAGACTTAAACCGTATTCAGTATAATATGACTGCACAGAAAAGCCATATATGCACATTTTCAACTTAAAAGTTTGATACTAATGAATATAGAGATCCTGCTAGGAAATTGAAATTTTCTATTTCTCTCAAGTTCAGGACAGCTACATTTTGAACAAATATTCCTCTCAATATTATGTATCGCTACTGCTTTTTCATTCAGATTCAATTCAATGAAGATTTATGTGCAAGGCATAATGTTAGGTGTTGAATATACAAAAAAGAAAGGACAAGAAACAGTCCTGACCCTCAAGGATGACTTACCATCTAGTGATGGAATGCAGTATGGAAGCAGATAAATGTATAGATGATTACTTAGGACTTGAAAAAGCTTGGCATTCTAAGGGAGAAAGGCCAAGAACACTCCCCCTTTTTCTCTCATTGTCATTTTTGTTCTTATAGCATACTAGAATTTTATTCACTCGTTTAAACTGAATATTGTGGGACACCCAAGGGTTTCAGAGGAAACAAGTCATAGATTAACAATAGTTGTGAAACCTACTTGACACCCTTTAACCTTAGCATTTAAATGAGGAACATTAAAATATGAGTTGTTGTAATAAGGAGAGGAAACTTGATCAGATTACAAAATCATTTCTCCATGAAACCAGAATGTAAACACTTTGCTCTTGGTATTTGCCACAGTGAGACTGGGATTCAGTAGCTCAACTAGTATGTGCCTAGATTCTAAGACATAAAGGCCAACTAGATTTTGAAGGAAAGCTGGTTAGGGAACACCTGCAGAAATCTGCTTTTCTATGCAACAGACTGAGTAATTGCACTTGCAGATGGGTAGTTGCAAATATAATTACCTGATTTGTGAACACAAATGCCCTTTCAATTGTGTGCATGTTGAATTTTGCAGTAACAGGTGTGTGCGGATTGTTGCGTGAGTATCCCTCCCTCCCATTTTTAAATATTTGTCCTGGAATATACTTTCCCTTCACGCTAAGTAGTCTTATTTTTCTTAACCTAATGGTTTCAGAAATTAACCTAATGGTTTCAGAAATTAATTAATTTTTCAAAATATCTGAAATTTACCGTCAATAGTAACTTAAGTTTGAAAACTTGACTGGAACTAAGACTGCATTTAGGCAGAGTCTAAGGGCTCAAAATTGTACACAGTGATACATTTTTTTAAAGCCACTTGGATATAGCTTTTTAATTTTTTTTTTCAGAATAAGGAACGCTGTTATTCAGTGCTATAGACTAACAGTCTAGAATTTTTTTCTCCATAAATAAATCATTTAGAGTTGAATAGAAAACAATCGTTAAAAAGCTTGTCATCTCTTTTTTTTTTTTCAGGTCTTCTCCCTATATCTTCATTAATATTTTGAGACTCAGAATACATTTTAATGAAATCTCTTTTTTTAAAGACTTTCTTTGGTTGTGATCTTAGATCCAGTTTTCTTCCACCACATTAAAAAAATCTGTAAGATATTGGTGCAGTGTTGAAAAAAATCTTCCAAGAAATCTGTGACTTATAAAAAATTAGCACATAAAAACATGCAAAATATTTTGCTTTTCCCTTTCCTCTCCCTTATGAGAAACCTGGTACTCCTTTTTTGACAGTGCTGGTAGATGGAGGCATTGCTGCCAATATTTAATGAGATTACTAATTGTGGCATAACTAGGTAGCAAATTATTAAATGTTATTCTTTATTATTGTTGAATTTATTTTAGCATTTTGAAGTTTCTTTATTGTGGATAGATTGCTTTTAAGTGAGTTAAAGTAAGCATTTAAATCTTGCACCATAGGAAAGTAATATACTAAATCTATACCTGAGTCTGTCTTGTAGGGATTAATCCTGTTTGTCCAAAGATGGACAAAATTATGACAGAAGTCTCATGTTGAATGGCAGTGATTTGAAGAACTTTGTACTAATTCTTCTAGAATTAAACATTTCTATCTCCAGCTGTTTCCTTGTTGTTACTCTGATGTCGAAAGCACCTCGTGCTTGTGATGGAGGCAGTAGGTACTTTTCAGTTGAGAATGGATGAATTGAGCTTTACTCAATTTTAAATTTGTAAAACATTTCTTTCTGATACTTCATGTCTTATTGAAAAGAATATCGTGATATTACTGTTGTATGGAGGAGAAGCTGGCACATTTTGTTAAAATAATGATCAGAACCACCTGCTTTGAATATGGTCTGATTGAATCAGATGAAGACTGCTTTTCATCACCATGTCGGGATTGGGATGTTGTAGAAATGTTTTGTTTTGATATTTAACATGTGCTTAGGTGTTAGTTGTTTCAGGTTGTTTAGGAACAGGTTCTCATCACTGGGTTTCTCAATTTTGTAGTGAAATTTGAAAGAAACCTTGGTTATTTCTCTGTCTAGGTTTTAAAATTATATCCTTTTGTGGTGTGGTTTTGTTTTTTGTTTTTTGGTTTTTTTTGATGTTGCAGATTGCCTCATGAAGAATAGCAAGTAATTTGTCCTTTATAAGTTTTTCTTCACTTAAACCATTTTAAAAGTAACTTCGAATGAATCTCTGCATGAGAACATTATAGGCATACTGGATTTCTGGCCTGGCACTTCTGCCTATTGGGAAGAGGGAAAAACTGATATTGGAGAAAGTTGGCGGCACAGTGAATAGAGTACTGGGCCTAGAGTTGGTGGACTTCAGTTCAAATTCAGTCTCAGACACTTAGTGGCTGTGGGATCCTGGGCAAGTAAGCCTCAGTTTCCTCTATTGCAAAATGGAGATAATGCCATCTACCTGCCAGGATTATTGTAAGCAACAAATAAAATAATATTTGTAAATTACTTAGCATGATTCCTAGCAGATATAAGGTGCTTAATAGATGCTTGTTTCAGGGAGGCTAGGTGGTGCAGTGAATAGAGTAGTGGCCCTGGAGTCAAGAGGACCTGAATTCAAATCTGGCCTCAGACACTTAACACAAAAAACTAGCCGTGTGACCTTGGGCAAGTCACTTAACCCCAACTGCCCTCCCAAAAATGGCAAAAAAAGTTAAATGCTTGTTTCCTTCATTCCTCACTGGTGTCTTTAAATAGACATTACCATATGGGATTTGTTTCCCTTCTGTCAAGGGTAATTGCTGGTTGTCTTCATAAAATCTTCTTTACCTGTTTAGTTGTTCCCATGATTGTCTCCAGCCCTGGTCTCTTCTGGTCAGTACACGTCCTCAGTTAAAGAAACATGGATCTCAGTTCATAGTGTAGTTTACTGGTCGGCATTTCCTTCTAGAAATATGGGTGCTGTAGAGGAGAGCATGGTCCAAATGTCTTCTGTGTAAGAAGCCTTTGCATTGAGGTGGGGCGCTTCCCCTCCCCTCCACTTCTTAGTTTACCTGGCTTCCCATAAGAAGACCTTCTGTAAGACACCATGTCTGACACTGCTGCTCTCTTCCCATCCCCTCTGCCGTGTTAATGCCTCCTTCGGCAGATTGCCTTTCATTTATTCTGTAACTAACTTAGATGTACACAGTTAGTTACATGAAACCTTTCCCATAAGAATATATACTATTTGATGGCAGGAAATGTTTGTTTGTTTTCTTTTTCTTTGTATCTCCAGCACTGGGAGCACTTGGCACATTGTAAGCACTTATTAAATGCTTATTGACCAACCACTGGCTAAAGAAAAGTGCTGCTAATGGGTAGCTAATTAGGTGATACAGTGGATAGAGTGTGAGATCTGGAGTCTGGAAGACCCGAGTTCAAATGTGACTTCAGATCTAGTTAATAGCAGTATGTCTTTGAGCAAGTCACTTAACCCTGTTTGCCTCAGTTCCTGTAAAATGAGGTGAAAAAGGAAATGGAAAACCACTCCAGCATCTCTGCCAAGGAAACCCCAAATGGGGTCATGACTGAACCAACAACAAGAACTTATTAAATGCTTGTTGACTGACTATTAGCAAGTATCACTATAAAGTGATGTGTGTATGTGTATTTATTTATGAATACAAGTATCACTGAATATCTGTAATGGCTTGTTTTGGAATATTAGATTTGTTCATATATGATAGCCAACAAATAAAATCCTTTCTTTCTCCTCGGCATCCATTCTATACACTGCAGATGCATTCTTGTGGAGGCCCAGGGAGTGTGTAGATGGGAGGGATGCAGATTTTTCAGAGAATGGGTTTTTTGTTTGATTGTGTTTTCTTTTTTTTTTTTAATTGATTTTTTTAACATCATTGTCATTTTCTCCAGTGGTCCTCCTGCCTCTTCCCAGAGAGTCATCCCCTATAACAAATAGTATTTTTAAAGAAAAATAAAAAACAAAGAGAAAAAAAATCAGCCCAGTCAATCAGTAGGTGCATTGAAGAAGTCTGAAAATATATGCAGTGTGCTGCACCTGTGGACCTCTCATCTTCCTGAAGGAGTGGATTAGAGTCCTCTCATATCTCTTTTTTCAAGTCATACTTATTGTTCATAAGTGCAAAATTTACTTTGATTTTTCTTAATTTGTGTGTACTTGTGGTTCTTTCCATTTATGTTGTGGTCATTGTGTACATTATTTTCTTGGCTCAGCTTACTTCACTTTGTATCAGTTCATGTAAATGACGTTTTTGTCTTTTATTTTAATCGTGTAATCACTGGGATTTTTGCTAAACCTTTCAATACTGAGCTCCCCCATTGTAGTCCACCTTTCATTCAGCTGTCACACTGAATGTCCTAATGTGCAAATCTGACCATATCATCTCCCTATTCAGTAAACCACAATGGTTTTCTTTCACCTGCAGGATCACATGTGAAATCCTCTAGTTGTTTTTCAAGGCCCTTCATAACCTGCCTGCCTCTCCAGCCTTCTTGTACCTTGTCCACCCCCATGTATTCTGTGATTCAGTAAAGCTGATGCTGACTTGTGCTATTCCTAGAATAAAATGGTCCATCTCCTGACATAATGCATTTTCGCTGGTTGTTTCTCATGCCTGGAATTCTCTCCTCCCTCATCTCTGCCTCCAAGTTTCCTTCTAGGTCCGAGAAAAATCTTGTGTGTGTGTGTGTGTGTGTGTGTGTGTGTGTGTGTGTGTGTGTGTGTGTGTGTGTGTGTGTGTGAATTGGTGTTATGTGATTTGCCCAGGGTCACATAGCTACTAAGGGTCAAGTGTCTGAGGTCAAATTTGATCTCAGGTCCTCCTGAGTCCAGGGATGGTGCTCGATCAACTGTGCCTCTAGCTGCCCCCAAATCCCATCTTTAGGAAGCATTTCTTGATCCTCGCTTAATGTACTAGGATTGTACCAATAAAAAAAGTAGGAATAAAAACATTCAAATTAATTAAGAGCTAATCTGTCTGTTTTAATAGTTAATATTTAGTTCCAGAGAGACAAGTTTAGTTTCTGTGTTCCCTCCCTCATTAGACTGCGAGCTCCTTGAGAGCAGGGACTGTCTTTTGCTTCTCTGTATCCCCAGTCCTTAATGAAATACCTGTCATGTAGGAGACCATAATGAAATGTTTGCTGATTGACAGACTAAACTGCACCATAATCTAGGTAGGGATAGATTTTTCTCCCAACCCTGACTTCTCCTTTATCTTGCTACTTACCCTGTTACCATTTCTTTGCTTATTTCTGTGTGTGTTTTTTTCTGGACAGCACAGACTATCATCTCCATCCCCTACCCCAACCTGCCTCTACCAGGAGAGGCTAAAGCTTTGCAAGGAGCTCTCATTTCACCCTGATTTAATTTTTGTTAGGATTAAACAGGGGGAGTTGGACAGGTTGGGCTTGGGGTGTCGTTAGTGTCCTGAGCTCCTTAGTGAAGAAACTCCCCCAGCCACTGAGTGAGTCCACATCTTCTCTGTAACCTGTAATCTTTTGTTGGTGCTGTTGCTTTTTGGAGGGGAGGGGAGAGGGCAGGGCAGTTGGGGTTAAGTGACTTGCCCAAGGTCACACGGATAGCAAGTGTTAAGTGTCTGAGGCCGAATTTGAACTCAGGACCTCCTGACTCCAGGGCTGGTGCTCTATTCACTGCAACACCTAGCCGGCCCAAACTGTAACCTGTAATCTTAGAGAGTTGCCTAGAGTGCTAAGATTTTAAGTGACTTTTTCAGGGTTACACAATCAATATATGTCAGAGGTAAGACTTGAACCCAATGCTTCCTATCTTGAGGCTGGCTTTCTCTCTACCTAGGTGGCTAGGTGATATAGTAGATAGAGTACTGGACCTAGAATGAGGAATGTGTGAAATAAAACCCACCTTCAGACACTTAATAGTTATGTGACCCTGGGCAAGTCATTTAACCCCTGCCTCAGTTTCTTCCCTATAAAAAGGAAATCATGACAATGCCCACCTGGTAGTGTTGCGAGGATCCAATGAGATAATCATTACAAAGAGCTTAGTACAGTGCTTGACACTTAGCAAATATTTATCCCCTCTCCCCTTCCCCAAATATAGACATCTCACTGCCCCTCTGAACCAAACATTAAAGAATAACAGATGAATTGTCATGTTTCCTTAATCTTTTTTTTTTATTCCTACTTCTCCTGATGGCATTTGAGTTTCTGAAAAAATGTTGTTATTTTGAGTCGACCTTTAATATCAGTGAGGAGAAACATGCAAGCCCACAGCATTTAGAGTATGAACCCTTGTGATATAATGAATACCTACTTGAATAAGATTTTGAGTGATCATTACCATTTCTGAAAGCAAGTAGTACTGCATGGTTTTTTGCTAGGAGGTATAAATATTAAGAACAGTTTAGTTTGTTTACATCGTTGAAGTTTATACTTTCAAATGGAGCACAAAACTGCCTATTGGATACTTGTATAGAGTTTATAAAATCAGACATAAGACAAATAGTCCATCTGATTCAAATGAATTTTCTAATTAGTTGTGGCTTTATGCAGAAGGTATTAGTGTGTGGTATATATCTCACAGCTGGTTTTGCTTCTTTGAAAAAAATGGAAAGCTATCTATCTAATCCCTCAAGTAAAACCATAGTAATAAGTAGTAGAGCTCTGCCATTTCAAATCTGGTTTTAATTTAGGTATTATGAGGGGTAGAAACTTGTAGATTCAGTATCAGTTATTTTTCTAATTTTATTTTATTGCTTTTTTTGAGGGGGGCAGGTAGGGCAATTGAGGTTAAGTGACTTGCCCCCAAGGTCACATGGCTAGTTTTGTATCGTGTCTGAGGGCAGATTTGCACTCAGGTCCTCCTGACTCCAGGGCCAGTGCTCTATTCACTGTGCCACCTAGCCACCCCCATTTTTCTAATTTTAAATGTGAATATTCTCACTATTTATCCATATTTGTATGATCTCTCTTAAGTATATTGCATGATCATGGGTGAAGTCATCTAAAAGTCACAAGTAAGCTTTTCTTTTTTTTTTTTTTTCATTTTTAGTAAACATTTTATTTACTAAAATTCTAAAACCGTAGCTTCTGGAAGAACCGCTTGTTTTTGCCTGCCTTGTACCTTTCCTCAAACTTGACCTTGGCCTCCCTCCTTGCCTTACGTTTTAGTGCAGGATCACGGAACACATCCTTGCTGACAACTGTTTTGTCCAATGGGATAACCACAGAGTATCTGGTGGGCATGAAGTGGTTGTACTTATAAACTTTCACAAACGACTTGATTTTGATCTCTTGGCAATCTTCTTTTTGCCCATTGCTGCAGTCACTTTTCTAGGGTAGCGATCTATACCTGCCAACAAGGCATGGCTGTAGGGCCTGTTGGAGGTCCCATCATCAATGTTCTTGATGATGACGGCTTTGCGCCCAGAGTACCGCCCAGCCAGGACCAGCACCACCTTCCCGGGCTTCATGAACTTGCTCATTTTGACATGAAGTGAGTAGCTCCTATAGCCAAAAAGGAAAGCTTTTCTTTATAACAATTTTGCCCCGTAATGTAATGTCAACACATTTCAATTGAAATTTTCCAGTTTTTGTGAAGCACTTGGAAAATACTTTACCTAATTTCGTGATATTAACTGAATTAGATCCTTTTGGCCCCTGGAATTCCTGAGCTTAAATATAGGAGCCGAAAATGTCTCTACCATTAATTTTACAGCATCCTATGGGGAGATATATGTACTAAGTCATCATTAGATCCCAATATACATTTTTGAGGCCTAAAATTGCAGTCTCAAAAATAATCTGTGAGTGGAATTTAAGAAAAGATGAATTAGTTTAGAACAAGTATGTTACATAATTGTACTCAAGTTTATTCTTATTTCAGATTGAGTGAAAAATGTCTACTAGTAGACTAGAGTTTCAACTGCAGGACGACTGATGTTTCTACCAGTTGCGAGAATAAAATTACCATTGATTTTCTAATGTGCATATCTATGCATTGTTTCTAGCATAGTTAACAAGCTAAGTACAATAAGTATTTATTATGAACCTACTATGTATGAGATACTGTGCTAAATACCCTGAATAAAAAGAAAGAGAAAATAATAATTCCTGCTCTCAAGGAACTGACAGTCTAATCTAAATTATTTAAATACTGAGTTTAAATAATATATGGAGGCTTTAAGAAGACTCTGTGCTTCCTAGAATTTAATAATAGGATTTAAGTTTTCAACACAATTTTTGTGTTTGTTTTCACTGGCTTATTCCACACTGAAAGGGCTCCAACTCAGAGGAATAAAAACCAGATAGAATTATTGGTCATGGTCCTATTAATGAGAAATAGTCGAGGGGCCAAGAGTTAGTGTATACCTGTGACTAGATGGTGTTGGATGTGGGTTTCATTTAGGTTTTCATTTTAGTAAGCTGGCTGATGCTTGCTGGGGATTAGTTAACTCTATTTGGGATTCATTTTAAAGGGAGTCGATTTATGTGAATCAACATTTATCTTTATAATATTACCAAGACTTCTAAACCTTGACCAATTTTTGAAATATTGAGCAACTGCAGCAACCAATGGTTAATTATTCTATTTGTAACATACCCTCTGTTTGTCCACTTTTTTTCATTCCTTTTTACTGTGAGTATTGACGAGACAACAACAAAATAGAGTTCCCTAAATAAAGATAGAAGGGTCCTCCACTTTTAAAGTGACATGCGGAGGTATTGGAGAGCCTTTACTTCACTTACTACAGAAGATAAGATGCACAGAATTCACATAAGAAAATACCGAGACTGAAGCATATAAATGACCCGTTGAATTCCCGCTGGAAAATAGACACTTTGGAAAATTTCTGAATGACTTCCCACTCATTTTGTACCTATACTGTGTAAGCAACTCATGGCATTAGCAAAGTCGGCCAGGTGTAGCTCATACACAGCCCCCACCTAATTTGCCAACCCCTCTCACCCACCGTATGGTCTGGCTTTCAGTTCATCAGTTATAAGTTAACCCTCTTCCCTTTCCAAGAAGCCCAGTATTAAGGAACTCTTTCTTTAAGAAGGGAATTACTAAATGCTCCAACTCTAGAACTCTTGAATTTGGGATTACACCTAAGGTAACACCTAAAGCTGGAATTGCTCAGGAAATCTCTCTGGCCAGGAGGTTAGATTCTGAGGTCACCCTGCCTAAATAATTAAAAATCTCTTTCCTTTTTCAAGATTGGATTTTAGGAACAGTGCCTTTGAACTTCCATCTCAGACCTTGTATAAACACATTTCTACATCTGCTATGTTCTTTTCCTGTGTCACCAGTTATTCTATTGGCAAAAAGGGAGAAATCGCTTCTCCCTTTGCTGCTCTGGAAAAAGGCAACAAAAAAAGTGAAGCAGAGAGAGTTGGGGATCAGTGTAGTAGCCGTATGCCTGTTTACAGCATTGTCAACTTTGTAGTCCTCTTAAGTCCTGGTCAGAACAATTCTACATGGCTTCTCACCAAGCATATTCCATCCCCATGCCAAATATTCTGTAGATGTCTCTATACAAAGGTTCACACATTATAATCTTATCAGGTTGATGGGGGAATTTAGATAATTGGTCATTCATTCCAACTCTGGAAAGGACACAGTGATTCTGTATGCTTTACCCTTCCTGAGTTTGAACCTGTAAAAACATTTATAAAGCAATGGGCATAAATTATAAGGGAATTTCATTATAAATATTCACAGTAGATCAGAATTGACCTTATTTATACTGTTTTGGGCAATCTCCAAGATACTAAGATCATGGTGGTTGCCAAAATTTTAAATGAATTTTTATTGATATCTTTTGTTTTTCTGTCCCCCAAATTTCCCCCTGAAATCCTCTGCCAGTCCTTTCTAGAGAGCTATGTAATATAACAAAGACTTTTATTTAAAAGAAAAAAGAGTAAGACCAAAAAATCAACAAAACCAATCATTACATCCCCTATATTTGAAAATATATGTAATATTCAACACCTATGGATTTCCTTCCTCGTTAAGGCAGTAGGGAAAGTGCCTTCTCATATCCCTTTATTATGTAGTAAAATGTAAGATGTTGGCGTAAGTCTAATTTCTACCTGTTTCTTAGTTTTTCTGGCAGTTCTTGTCAAATAGAGAATTCTTTTCTAGGTAATTTATGTATTGGAGCTTATTGAATACTGGGTTTTTGAGCTCTGTTTTTTTTATTATTCTTTTGTTTCTAGTCTGTTCAATTGATCTACTTTTCTATTTTTAAACTGTACCAAATAGTTTTGATGACTGCCGTCTTATAATATAATTTGAGGTCTGGGAACAGTATTCCCCTTTCACTCCTAGCTTTTTTCATTATTTCCTAGGACATCTTAGATCTTTGTTTCTCCAAATTAATTTTTGTTATTATTTTATTGCGTTCTGTAAGGTATCTCTTTGATGCTTAGATTGGTATAACATTAAATCAAAAATTAGTTTGGTCATGTCCTTTTTATTAAATTGGAATGTCTTAGCCACAAGGAATACTATTCCAGCTATTTAAGTTGGTCTTTGTTTAAGGAAGACGCTAACTGAATCAATACAGTTCATCAATATGCTTTGATAGATTGACCTCCAAATATTTTATGCCTTCTGTAGTTCTTTCTAATTGGATTTCTTTTCTACTGTTGCCTTTTGCATTACTATTATAATTATACAGAAATGTTGATTTTGGGGGGATTATTTTGTAGCCTAAAACTTTGTTCTCTCAACATCTTTGCTGATACCATGGGATTTTCTAAATAAATCTTCATGTTATCTGGAAATAGGGATAGTTTTATGTCCTCTTTGCCCATTTTATTCCTTTAATTTCTTTCTCTTGTTTCTATTGCTAGTGCTGCTATCAAATAAGCATGGGGAAAGTGGGCATCTTTGCTTTTTGCATGCATTTATTGGCAAAACTTTAAGGGTAGCCCTGTTGCATTTGATACTTTCTTCCACTTTTTATGACATTAAAATAATGTTCCAGGAATAGTTAGTTGGCACAGTGGATAGAATACTGGTTCTGGAGTCAGGAGGATGTGAGTTTTTGTTGATGTTTTTGTTTTTAATATGATTAATTATGTTGATTGTTTTCATAATGTGGGAAAGACCTTGTATCACATATGTAAATCCCATTTGGTCATGATGAATGACTTCATAGTCTTTTTGACAGCATTTTGTTTAAATACTTTGAATCAATATTTATGTTGATCTGTAGTTATCTTTTGCTTTATCCTTCCCTGCTTTAAGGATTGGGACTATATTTGGCTCATCAAAGGAGATTGGTAGAGTGCTATTTCTGTCTTAAGTTTTGAGAATAATTTGTGTAGTATCAGTATTAAGTAAAAGACATTGTTATTGGTGGCAGGAACCCCAAAGACTGTACTAAACAGCATGAATTGAACCAAACTCCACATCTACAAGTGCTGAAGAAATCGTTCTTCAAGTATAGACAAATTCAGCCGGATTTCCCACTCTTGCCTCGCTCTAGTCAAACTAGGCTATTCACTGTACCCAAAAGAGCTACCTCAGTGGCCTGTTTTATGACATTCTCTCCCACTTGGAATTCACTTCCTCTTCCTCTCTGACTCCAGTAAAATGCCTGCTCATACTTTAATGGTCTAGTATCTAATATCGCTCCTCAAAAAAGAATTTTTTTTTCCCTTCTTTCTCAAGCTAGAATCACTTTTTTTCTTTTCTTGATTCCTGTAGGTAATATTTCATCATTTCACATTTACTGGATAAAAGACTGAAATAATAAAGAAATATATAAGGTTTAGTTCAGCCCCCAGAGAGATTAAATGGCTTATTTAAGTTATTCTGGTAGAAAACTCAACAGCAGAGATTTGAACCCAGACGCTCTTAATTTATTCTATAAACCAGTGCCCTTTCCATTGTGCCATAAATATTTATTATGCACCTGTTTTATGCCAAAGTCCTGATTGCAAACAAAAGAGAAAAATCAAGAGACCTTGCTATAAAGATTGTTACTTCTTAGGATGGAGGTGTATGGAGAAGGACAGAGGTAGTAGTATGCAGTAGGTATACAGATAACTTAATACAGTTAATTTGATAAAATAGAGAATGTTAAAAGTTAGGAGGCCCAAGGAGGCTTACAGGAAAGGTGACACTTGAATTTCCTTGCAGAGAGCTTAGTATTCTGAGGAGAGGTGAGACAGTGAATTTCCAGCATGGTAGAAGACTTGGAAAATGCACAAAAATGCACAAAGTAGGAGATGGAACATTGAGTCCTGGGCACAGCTAGTATTCCAATTTGCCTGAAATGTGTAATGAGGTGAAGGGAGTGATATTAAATAAGACTGGAAAGGTAGGTTGGAGGTGGATTGTAGAAGGCCATAAACAGCAGACTGAGGAGTTGGCATTTTATCCTAGAGGCAAAAAGGGAGCTATTGAAAGTTTTTTAAAAGAAAAGGCACTAGTCAGATTTGTGCTTTAGAAAGATTATTTTGGCAGTAGTGTTGAAGATGGTTTAAAGGCAAAGACTATAAAGCAGGGAAACCAATTATGGGGAGTATTACAATAATGTAGGTAAGATGTGTTGAAGGTCTGAAATAATGCTGCTATTGTTGCTAACTAGAATTTATATATATTTTAAGATTTGCTAGTTACTTTACAATTGTTAACTCATTCAGCCTCACAACAGTCCTGAGAAGTATCTGCTATTAAATACTTCATTTTACAGATAAAGTAATTGAGACAGAGGTTAAATCACTTGCCCAGAGTCACAGAGATTGTAAGAGTCTGAGGCTGGATTTGAATTCAGGTCTTTCTGTCTCCAGATCCAACACTCTATTCACTTTGTGTGAGTTGAAGAAAAGGAAATAATAAAATGAGATAAGATAGTTATTAGAATGAAATGATGTAGATTAAAAGAACATTTTAGAAGTAAAATCTGGAAAACTGGGAATCTTTGAATTTGGGAAAGTGAAGGATGACTGAAGAAATTGTAGTACTGTTGACAGAAATAAGGAAGTTTAGAAGAAGGGTAAGTGTAGGTGGAAAGATGTTGAGTCCTATTTTAGACCTATTGATTTTGAAATGCTGATGGCACATCTCAGTGGAGATATCCATCTGACCTTTGGGAAATATGCTACTAGAATTCAGGAGGGAGATAAGGTTTGACTACATACTTAGCTTTGATAAGGAGACAGATCACCACTTCATCAGACCTAAGGAGGAAAGAGAAGCTAAATATGTGTACTTCGGGGTTTTGAGATGAGGGGTAGGGAAATGAGGTAGTTAAAGATAGCTTTGATTTTTTTTTTCAGTGAGGCATAGATAAGGTATAAGAGAGATGGGGAAAATGGAGGAAGTATGGGAAGCTTGATGGAAGAAGAGAACTTGGGAAATATCCACTCTGGGGGATGTGTGATAGTCGGGGCTTCCTGGTGCCACTTGACAATAATTATTTTGTATTTTTGTTTTCTTATTTTTGTAATAGAGATTTTGTAGTAGAAAAAGGAATAAGCTCAGGCATCAGGAAGCTAGAAAGATGGCTAGGGTTCGGTGCCCCTGAATACCAAAGTTAGAGGGAGTTAATAGCACTCGTAGTACTTGAGCATCATAAATGCAAAGGGATTGATCCCCAGTTAAAAATAATAATGATGATAGCTAGCATTTATATAGTGCCTACTATGTGCTGCGCACTTTTGCTAAGTACTTTTGTAAATACTATCTCCTTTGATATTCACAATAGCCTGGCGAGATAGGTGTTATTATTAACTCCATTTTGCAATTGAGAAAGCTGAGGCAGACAGAGGTGGCCTTTTAGGTCCTTGGGTATAGCCTTTTGACTGAGTCCAGGTTTTACAGAGCAAATACTTTTATTAAGGAGTGTTGTTCTGTGAAGTTTGTGTTCTGTCAAAGAGTCACACTTGAGGAGCTAGAAGGCCATGTGTGGTTTTTAGGCCATAGCTTCCCCACCCCTGGTATAGATGTTCTTAGTTACAGCACTGACCACGAGACCTGACATCTATCTAATCTTGCCTCTGCACTAACTGTGGAATATTAAGCAAATCACTTCACACTTTTGCCCTTACTTACTTTTATAAAGTTAGGAAGTTAGAAAGAAATATTGATGGGTTAGACTGGAAGGGAATCTAAGGCACCTTCCATTTCTTAGATTCTATAATTTCCACATAGATTGTAAAGTCTCTGAAGGTAGGGAGCCATGCCTAAACTGGTAAATATTCTGTTTTCCAAAATATCATTTGCAAAAGAAGTTATCTGGAATTTAGAATTCACTTTCCCAATAGAATCAAAGCTATAAATCATAGAATCGTAGACCCTTTGAGTTGCCTCAAGCATGAATATATCTTATTAGCCTCATCTCCTCTGATGCAAAATATCAAGGTCCTCCTTGGCCCAGTTGTGCCTTCCAGTCACAGGATGATAGGAGGCGATGAATGTTCAAGATGCCATCTGAACTAAGGGACTCAGGCTCTGGGGCAGGAAGGAGAGGTTAGCACCACCAGCCTTTTAGCAAGAGTGCTGCCGAAGGGCCCTTCCTGGACACAAGAAATAAAACCAGAGGAAACCAGTGGGGTGAGAAGAATTCTAGGAAGCTAACTTCCAACGGGGGAGTGCTTAGGATGTTCATTGACTACTGTGACATGCATAGTTTCAATAGTTTCTCTTGCATGACTCTTTGCCCTCACATATCTTATTGACACTTTTGGTGAAAGTGCCATCTGATCAGAAATCACATGCTCTTGATTGCTAAGATATTTCTTTCATCAATATAAATTATAGTTTCTCTCGTAACTTCCATTCATCGGTCCCGTTTAGAATAAATCTATTCCACATCTGGTCTGTTGCTAAGGCCTCTCGATATTACCTTTGCAGCGCATCTCAGATATTCCCCCTCTTCTCTGAAGTTGCCACCACTCTGGTGCACTCCCTCATTTTCTCACTCCTAGGCTGTTGTAACAGCCTGATGGTTGGTCTGCTGGCCACAAGTCTCTTCCCACTCCAGTTCATCCTTCATTCAACTGCCAAAGTGATTTTACTAAAGGACAGGTCCAACCAGGTCACTCTCCTACTCGGTAAACTCCAATGGCTCCCTGATACCTCTAGAATCATATATAAAAATCCTTCCTTTGGCATTGAGAACCTTTTACAACCTAGCTTCCCCAACCTCACTCCTCTTCCTGTCTACTTGTATCTTTTATCCCCAGATCATTTAGCTGTTATGACATCTATTATGACATCTATTATGACATCTATTATGACATATTTCATGACATCTATGGATTTGATGGGAATTCTCACATATGTTGTTTTTCAAGTCATTAGTAAAAATATTCAAATAGAATAGGACAAATCCCCTGCACTTTGCCCCTAGAGATTCAATAGTCACTTCGTCAATAAACATTTGTTAAGTGCTATGCCAAGCACTGTGCTAAGTTCTATGGATACAGAAAGAGGTGAAAGACAGTCTGCCCTCAGAGAACTCATGATCTACTCAGGAAGACAACAAGCAAAGAAATATGTACGAATAAGGTATATACAGGATAAAAAGGAAATAATTCAGAGATGGAAGGCATTAGAATGAAGAGCGGTTAGGAAAAGGGTTGCAGTAGAAGATGAGATTTTAGTTAGTACTTAAAGGAAACCAGGTAAGTCAACAGGCAGAGATGAAGTGGGAGAGCATTCCAGGCAGGGGACAGCCAGAAAAAATGCTTGGAACATAAGAGATGGAATGTCTTGTTTGCTGGAACAGCCAAGAGGCCCATGTCACTGAATCAGACTGGTACATGGTACGGAGCAAAGTCTAAGCCTGAAAAAGAAGCAGGAAGCAAGGTTATGAAGGGCTTTCAATGTCAAATAGAGGATTTTGTATTTGCTCCTGGAGGCAGAAGGGAGCCACTGGAGTTCACTGAGGGGTTCAGGGTGACATAGGTGGACAGCACTTTAGGAAGATCACTTTGGTGACTGAATGGAAGATGGATTGCCATGGGCAGATACATGAGTCAGACAGGCCCACTAGTAGATTTCTTTCCAAGCTGACATCAGTATAATAATAAATAGCTTTTTGGATCTAGTTCTTTAATTTTTAATTAAAGGGACCATCCTTCCTCTCACTTCTTAAAGAGGCCTATTTGCTGAATGGGCTTTGCCTCACTCAGAGTGAGAACCTGAAAAGGCTTTAGCTTAAAAGGCCAAGGTCATCTCCATCTGGGCCATCTCCAGTCTTCCTGATCCATATCTGGCCACTGGACCCAGAGAGCTCTTGAGGAGAAAGTGATGCTGGTGACTTTGCAGAGCTCTCCCTCACTCAAATCAAAGTCAATTACAATTCACGTCACCATCTCTCTGATGTGATGGCCCTCTTGGAGAACGAAGGACAAACGACACAGCCTGCTATGATATAAGACTTTTTCAAATACCTTGAAGAAGTTAAAATACAGTGTCTAAAGCCTTTGCTGCTATGGTTCTGTTCAGAAAAGAAGGAAACTAGATTGCTCTTGAGCAGCTTGTTTTTGATAGACTCATGCTGTCTCATCGTAATCAACATTTCCCCCCTCAGTTCTCAATAATTTAAATCTGATTAATAACCCATGCTGAAATTTTACCTGTGATCAACATCAAACACAGTAGTCAACAGCTTCTTTCCATTTTGAAAAACATGACATCTGCCCATCTTTTGTTATTTCGCCAATGCAATACCCACAGCACGTACGCCAGTACATTTCCAGGTTTGAATCACAAAATACAACAGACTCTACATTGAAGACAGAACCAAAACATTTGTTCAAACACCAGAAAGCCGAATCTCAACTCCTGAAAGCCAAATCCATCATAGCAACAAAGAAATCTATACACACAACACTGTAGAGGGCACTGCCATACCCAAGCCTTCCCCCTGTTAGAGCCTTCCCACAAACAATACTCACAGCTCACTGCCTGCTTCCTCTCTCTACCTCAGCTCTAACTGCTTTGACCAAATTCCTCAGGACTCTGCTCCCCCCTTCCTGCTCCACTCATTCTGAAAGCTCTTCCCACCACAGGCTTCATGTGACTCAAACTCACGTGATTTAGGCTTCTGTTTGACTTGAGCAGGTCACATGGGCCTCTTAAAGGATGGGAAAGGTCTTCCCATTTACATTACCATTATGCTCTTCCTTACATACCTTTCCTATTCTCAATGATTCCTCAAAACTGACTGATGGTATCAGCAGTTACAGTCAGATTACTTTATTACGCTAGGGCAGCATTCTTAGAGTATGGTCCTGAAAACCCTCAGAATCTCCAGGGCTCTTTCAAGGGGTCCACAAAGTCAAAACTATTTTCATAATAACACTAAGATGTTCTAATTTTGAATACGTGGACATCATTAGATATAGCTCATGTAAACAAAGAAAAGCTCTTTGGAGGTCCTCAGTAATTTTTAAGAGTATAAAGGAGTCCTGGGACAAAAAAGTTTGAAAATTGCTCCCCTGGGGTATAATTTATCTATGTTGGGTTACTTGGATTCATTTAAGGAAGTTAGGTGCTCACTTACTATCTTATCAGTCATTTTGGGTTTCAGTTACCCTTCTAAACCATTTTCTATCCTTTCTAATCTGTAGATCATTCTTCTTGAAAAAGAAAATAGAAGGAAAGGAGGAATAGAATCATTCTGCTTTCACTCTATCATCTTTTATTATCATTTCATAACCCCCAAGAAGTATTCATAACCCCCTATCATAATTTAAAACAAACCAAAACAACAACCATCACCAAGGACTTTGGTGGGAGGGGGGATGTAGAGCTTCTTAACATTTTCTCTCTTTGTTCTTAGCTCCCCATCCTCATCCCCCAGCTCATTCTGAACTTTGGTTTTCAGTACTCTATTCTTTCTAGACTGCACCACTGTTGTGTATGTGTTATCTGCCCTCACTTCTGTCTTTTTCTGTGTTTCCTCTTGAATTATAAACTCATCAGAGTACTCTCCATAAAAGATACATGAAATTTAAACTATTGGATTGTAAGACCAGTTCCCACAGGGGTGGCTACGTGGTGCAGTGAATAGAGCCCTGGCCCTGGAGTCAGGAGGACCTGAGTTCAAATCTGTCCTTAGACACTTAACATACACACAAAAAACTAGCTGTGTGACCTTGGGCAAGTCACTTAACCCCAGCTGCCCTGCCTTTCTCCCTCCAAAAAGAAGAAAAAAAGTTCCCCCAAAGTCTGTAGCTGACCTATTTTACTTTTTGTCTTTGGGATATTTTCAGTTATGGTTTAGAAAATAGATTAGCCTGTAAAAATGAAATTGTTCATTCAGATTTTAAAATGTCTGTTTATTCCTCTGAAGATACTGTAAGAAAAAAAAGCCTCTTAAAATAATAATAGAAAAAAATAATAATGCTAGACCTCGCAGTATCAAAAATAATTGAATTAATTGATCCACAAGTATTTATCAATCACTCATTATCTGCCAGGCACTATGCCAACCCTAGGAATACAAAGACAAAAGCAAAACAGTCCCTTTCCTCAAGAAGCTTATATTCTAAGGGGAGAGAAAACATGCACAGACAAAAGAGAGCACAAGATCCCCTTGGTTTGGAGGGCAAGACTTGGAGCAAAACTTGTATACTCTGGAAATTTGATAAGCTAAAAGCAATGTTTTGTGCCATGCCCTGAACATCAAGGAGCTAGGATCTTGTAGAGGTAATAGGAAAAAAGTCCACAAAGGTTAACTTCTCATCTCCAAAAGCATACTGCATCTTTTAACCCTAAATCCAAATTTGGAGATTAATGGAATCTTAAATACGAAATCCTATTTTCATTTGTATATCAAGTTGGGGGAAGAATTATAAAAAGAACACTGAGATGGTAGGTACACTCTGCTTGGAGGTCTTCAGACAGAAGTTGAATGGCCACTTGTTCAGGAATCTCCTCATGTCTGAGTTGAATTAAATGATTTTCAAGATCCTTTCTAACTCACAAATTCTGTGAAATGAGTCTAAACTTTATTTCTAATCAATCCTCAGCTACCAACACATTGTGAATATAGAAATGAATTGAATGCAATAAGCCTTTATTGTTTATAACATGCAAGGTGCTGGGTGAGGCACTGGGGATGATAGAAACTATCCTTAACTTTGAAAAACTGTTATAAACAAATGCATGCAAGATGATTGAAGAAGAGAGAAGGTAGTAACAGTTAAGGGGATGAGAAAAGGCTTCCTGTTCCCCTGTGTGTTTAATTCGTTCTCTCTCTTTTTTATCTCACTCCTGGCTTCCCTGGCTTTCTTCAGTTCCTAGCTAAAACCCCGCCTGCTGCTCCTTTCTGATTATATCCAATTTATTATCTACATCTGTATCTTTTTTTTTGTACATACTTATTTTCATGTCGTCTCCCTCATTAGACGATGAACAGAGCAGGGATTGTCTTTTGCCTTTCTGTTTCCAGAACTTAGCACAGTACCTCACACATAGTAGGAGTTTAATAAAGGCTAATTGACTGACAGACTTTACTTACATCCAGATTGTCAGAGCTGCCCAAGAAGGATAATGACAAATGATGGAGGAACTGTAGGAAACAGGCGCATTAATGAAATACTGATCAAGTTGTAAATTGGTCTAGTCATTTTGAAAAATAATATGGGACTATTTCTCAGTAGTTACTAAGCTTTGCAATACTAAGCAATTTACCACTATTAAGAAGCCTGTACTCTCAGAGATATCAAAGAAAGAAGAAAAGGATCCATATGTACAAATACAATATCTCTTTTTGTGTTTGCAAAGAACTGGAACCTAATAAAGTCACATCCATTGAGGAATGGCTGAATAAATTATGGTATATGAATGAATGGAATACCCCTGAAGAATAAGAAGAAATGAAGAAGGGAATGTTTTTAGAGAAACCTGGAAATTTGATGTAGATTGAAAGGGATCTCCTGATTCTCCTGAAACAGAAGAACAATTATACGATAACATTCTAAACACAAACAACTTTTAAAGACTTAAGAACTAATCAACCCAAGGACCAGTCATAATACCAGAGAGGGAACGCTGAAGTATTCTACCCATTTTCAGGCAGAAAGGTGGTGGATTCAAGTTGCAGATTTGTTATTTGTTATTTTGGACATGATCAATTTGGGGGGGGGGAGTTATTCTGATAAGTATACATATATGTTGGGGCAGCAGGATGGTATAGTAGATAGTACTAGGCCTGGAGTCAGAACTCCAGGAACACCTGAGTTCAAATCTGGTCTTAGACATTTCCTATGTGACCCTAGGCAAGTGACCCTGTTAGCCTCATTTTTCGTATCTGTACAATGAGATAGAAAAGGAAATGACAAACCACTTCAGTATTTTTGCCAAGAAAACCACAAATGGGTTCATGACTGAAATGACTAAAAAGCAACAAAATGTGGATCTGGGCATTTGGTCTATTTGGAATACACTTAAGCATAGTGGTCATCCAGTTTAATAATAGCAACAACAACTAGCATTTATATAGTACTTGAAGACCCACAAAATGCTTAAAGAATATTATTTTACCTTCAGTGCCCCTTGGGAGGTAGGGATTATTATTATTATTTCTATTTTGCAGATAAGGAAAATGAGGCAGACAAATTAACTTGCCCAAGAGTCACACAGATGCCTGTGGTAGGATTTAAACTCGGGCTTTCCTGATGCCAGTTCCAGAGTTCAGTCTACTGTACAACCTAGCTACCTAACTGAGTGTATATCTTATCCACTCCAGTTCAAGTCATGAATTTATCAAATCTATGTATTTCGTGTCCCAAGCAAGTCTCTTAGCTAGTCTTGTTGTTGAATATTTCAGTCATGTCTGACCTTTTGTGACTCTACTTTGGGATTATTTTAGCAAAGATACTGGACTGTTTTGCCATTTCCTTCTCCCACATATTTTATAGAAGAAGAAAGCAAGATAAACAGGGGTTAAATGACTTGCCCAGGGTCACACAGCTAGTAAGAATTTTTTCTAGGAGTTTCCAAGAAACTAACCTTTTGTAGGAGAATACATCTTTTCCCTCATTACTGTCATTTTACGTTTCACCCAATTCTCTCTTATTCTCTAAGATATAATAACTTAGGATAAAAATCTCTCACTTTGGAATCAGGAAATCACAGTGAATCGTAATCCATTTAATATGTGCAAAACTTAGTTTTCTCATTTGCAAAATTGGGAGAATCCAATGCAATATTTATGTCACAGTGCTTTGAAAACTATAAGGTATGCTCTTAAAAAAACATGTTTATTATTATAATTTTTTTTAAAGCAATCGGGGTTAAGTAACTTGCTCAAGGTTACACGGCCAGTTATTTCTGGGTGTGGTGCTGAGTGTCTGAGCCCAGATTTGATCCCCAGGTCATCTCGACACTGGAACCGGTGCTCTTACTCGCTGAGCCACCTGGCCGCCCCTAAACATGTTTATTATTAATTAATGAGTGTCACGTTAACCAGTGAAAAGACATCATAAACATCTTGAGAGAATCAGAAATTGTCAAAATCTCTCTAAGTCTTAACAGCAATTTACTTAACATTCAGAGATAGACTATACCATTTTTTTTCCCCTAGTTTCACTAAGTCATAGGTAACTATTTAGACTGATATGGGTGATTTTTGTTTCTTCCTGTGCTTTGAGGCCAATGATAAAGTAGCATACATTGAGTCATCAGGGTGTGTCTCAGAATGAGCACAAAGGTACTTTTTGTGATTGTGCGTTTGCAGTTTCTAATTGTGGGGGCAGCTAGGTGGCACCTTTCCATTTATACAATTTATAAACTGTTCAATCTACTGATGATTACAAAGCTACCTATTTCCTGCTGAAGCCCAATTCCTACTTACCTATTTGAGAAATGACCATCACTTAAATGATAGGGAAAGGTGTTTCAAGTAAACACAAAAAGACAATTTGCTCGGCGTACCATTGGTTTATTTATTTATTTTTTTTTTGGGTAAATAATGATGAATGGAGTAGGCGAAGAAGTTCATTGTAATTTCCTCCTTATGCCATTTTCCTTTTTCAAACTCATAGGAGTTTTGTAGAATATCACTTTATTTTAGTTATTATTTAGGTCTTTGTTAAACTCCTGTTAATGTTACACCATACTTGTTGCCCTCAACACCTACCTAAATGTTATTGGAGAGAATAGGTGTAAAGATGAAAAGCTAAATTTTTCCGCTCCAGACCCATGATTTCATTGGTTTAGTGAACTCTGCATGAGAAAGCTCCCTCCACCAATGTAAATCTGTAATTAACAAATTAAAAAGTTACCTGTGGATCAAATGTCAAGTGACATTCTTAGGGTCATATCTTAGGTTTACTTGAGCCCAGATCTTCTGTACTCGAAAGGTTGATTTTTTTTACTCTAACTATGGTTATGGATAACAAAATTACTTAAAATAGCACAAGACTTTGTGTAAAATGACACATATTAGCATGTGATTAATTGCCAATTTAGTAGTAATATCTCTGAGTTCATAGGAGGAATTATGTTAAACTTGATGTAGTTGACAAGCGTTTATAAACATAGCTTCAGAAACTGGTGAAAAGGTCTTGAAGACGGTCTCAGGATAAGAGGTAGTCATGGAGCATGGGGTTTGGAACTAAGTGACCTGTTGTTTTGAATGTACAGGGGACAAAGGTTGGCGGAGAGCTGTAGGTCAGACTAGGCATAACAATAAAGACCAGTAAGACAGAAATTCTAGTGGTTAAAAAAAATAGTCAGATATTCAGTTTTTCTTTTGTCAGTTTAATAGTATGGAAAGTAGAGAGAAATGAATCAGTGTCCCAAGCACTACATGATTGGAGATAATGACTATAGTAATAACAAAAAGTAAGACTGTCAGCCATATTAGGCTAACTTTTTAGTCACATAATTTGTAAAATACATATAGGAAGTTCACCAACATAAAAATCAGTACAAATGATAAGGAAGAAAGAACCTAGGTTCTAGCAGGTTGCAACAAGGTAATCAGAAGTCAGGAGCCTGGAATCATGAAGGTGCTGGAAAAAAGAATTTAGAGATTGGGTACAAGACAGCTTGACGTCATTTGAGTAATGGTATGAAGTGACTTCTCTACAAATTCCTAAAATTCCATCTTGAACACATAATTTCATTGCGTAAAGTGTTGCCTTCTCTTCCTTGGACCCTTTTAAAAATACATATACTCCTCTGAGCAATAATATTTTATGTCCTTAATACCCAATGTGAATGACTCCTGCAGCCTACACCTTACCTCTCCTTGAAACTGAGATACCTTATTTGTGCTTCTCTTCCTGCACTGAATCATGTACCATCTTTTATTGTCCTTAATTTTTTTTTTTATTTATATGCTTGTCTAGATTGCAAATTCTTGAAATACAGGGTCTCAGATACTTATTTGGCCTTTCCCCTTGATGTCTACTATACAACTGAGCAACTAGCAGGTGTTCAGTAAATATTTGTTGAATGGTCTTTGGGGAGGGAGTGCTGAAAGCTGAAGAATTGGTGCAGAAATTATGGAAAAAAACAACCAAGTTTACCTTGAGAATTTGGCCTAGTGCTGGACCTGACTGGATATGTATGTTTCACTGAAAAGGCAATAATTTGGTGCCAAACTTGAAATCCATGTTAGGGGATAACATAAGAAAAAATAACTTTTGAAAGTTTGCTGTACTATGAATACTTTAAATATGCTAGAACTTTAAAAAGGTAGTTAGGTAGTATTTTATGTTTTTTAGCACTTCAACCCAGAGTCAGATTGAAGTCAATAAAGATAAAAAAGAAAAAACATTTGCAAAGCACACAAATCTTAAAGTGCTATATAATGCTAGCTATTATTATTTAAATCTATGTACATCTGTGACCCTATAGACTTGATAGCAATATGTTGGTGTTGCTGAGGATCAAATAAAAAATAAGTACCAAATGTAAAGGATAAAAAAAATACCAAAAATTGTTTTTGTAAACTCCCCTATTTCTGCAAAACATTTTTGAGTTTATTAAAACATGTCCAATCTATCAATAAACATTTATTAAGTGCCTACTGTGTGCCAGGTACTATGCTAAAAGTTCTGGCTGATACTGCTGATGATGCTGAGTTTCAAGTCATTTTTTTTCCCTGTTGTGTCCACAAGCCAGCAAGTCTTTATTAAGCACTTAGTCCATGCTGGGCAGTTTCTTAAGTGCTTAGATACAGGGAAAAGCAACAACAGTCTCTTTCCCTTAAGGAGCTTACAGTCTATTGGGAGAGACAGCGTGCAAACAAGATTAGATGCAGGATAAATGGGAAATGATTAACAGAAGAAAGGCACTAACGTTAAAGGGCTACCAGGAAAGATTCTGGTACAAGGTGAGATTGTAGTTGAAACTTTAAAAAAGCCAGGGAAGGTGACTTGTGCAAGAACTCTCATAGTGTGAATTCTTTTCATTGGATCAAGAAGAATTATTTTTATTGCTACTGCCTTCCCTCCATCTCTCTGTTTTTGTTTCTGTCTCTTTCTCTACCTTTGTCTCTGTGTCTAATGAAAAATTGACCAGCTTTTCTATAGGCACGATATTAGCAGTTATAATCCTCATCTTTATGTTGGCAGTATTTTTAATTTGGTTAGAGCTCTAATTCATGTATTTTATATCATTTTAACACTTGCATTATACCTTTGCATAGCTTCAGAGTGGTTGTGCTGAAAAGTAATTCATGTTGCTTTGCCTTGTGCTTTTCCAGACGGCAGCCCTGCCAGAGGCTGTGTGTTTTTCTGGCTTCGCTTTTCAGCATTTGTGGAGTCCTTAGCATTTGTTTTTGTCTGCCTGGTAACCTAAGTTTTAGCTCCTCCTTTTGTTGACCAGTTTCCTCCTAGAATTTGGCCCTACAGTTCCGAATTGCTGAAGGATTTAGGCAGCATAGAGCCATACAAATTGTGGCTCAGCTTCAGTAAAGCAGAAGGAATGACATAAGGTTAGGTGACTGATATGTGACTATTTGAATTTGATTTGGTTTTACATGGAAAGGTTGAGGCAGTGATGCATGTATTCTAATAAAAATCATCAGTACAAATCAAATAAAATCTGGCTCTGTGGCTATTTTCCCACTGTATTTACTCATAACTAGCCTGTGCCCATTAGAGACAATGGTTGCCAGTGGCTGGTTTTTCCTGGAGCAAATCTTAAAGTCACATTACATTCTCTTGTGGTAAGAATCAAGGAATCATTGTAATCAGACTTTCTGCTAATCTCATCAGATTCCTCACGGCACTTGGCTAACACTCCTCCCTTACCTCCCTCTTCTGCTTGTATTCTCACTCATTGCAGCCTGGTTATCTTCCTCCTCTTTCTTTTAGCCCTCTTTCAAGCTCCTTACATTTCTTCCATTCCTCAGTAGTCAGGCTACAGCTATCACTTCTTCAGCCAGTCAGCTGTACTTTTAATTAGTGGCAGCCTCTTTCTCTTTAGCTTCGCTTTTTTGGTGTAGCACTGATCAAGACTATGTTAGGAATAATATGGATTAATATATATTAATATTAATATATTAAT
>NW_027185665.1:9106946-9177040 GCF_028583685.1 Petaurus breviceps papuanus
CCCACACACACAAACTAGCCGTGTAACCTTGGGCAAGTTACTTAACCCCAATTGCCCTCCAAAAGGCAAAAAAAAAAAAAAAAAGAAATGCTTACATCCATGAATTCGATAGTAAAGTTATGAAAATTCGTCTATAAAGTTTAGTGATACCCAACACTAGATAAATGTTCCCAGTTTTCTAATAATGTTATACATCAAACAAGACTAATAAATTCACAAAAATGTTGTTTTGACTAATTAAGAGTCATGAGTTAATTTTAAGGTTCAAGAAAGTGAAAATAATAGGAATGGCATTGTTTGGAGGGGAAGTAATCGACAATGCTGCCAATGTAGTCCTAACTCCTGTTAGAACAGCCCGGGTTCTTTCTCAAGCCGACTTGGAATTTGTGCCAAATTGTTGTAATAGTTTTGTAACATGTACAGAGCAGCACAAGGATGAGAGTAGCAATCTTATTTTCGCTGGTGACATAATTTGAAATGAATGGATGTCTCTCTAGATGTGAATGACTCATGCATTAAATTGCTATTCATAATGCCCATTTTAGTATGGAGACCAACAAGTGGCCTGAAATATGGGGGTTAAAGAGACAACAGCATGAGAAAGATCTCTAAGAAGAAAAGACCTATTTCATAAAGGACTGATAATATCTTCTCTTTCTCACAGCTTACATTTTCACTTTTTGAAAGGTATCTTAATGATATATAATCCTGATCTGCTCAGATTTATGCTGTGGACCTCTGTTGATCTATATTATAAGTTTAAAATGATATGTTCAAAATGTTTTAATGATATAAAGTACATAAAGCTCTTTGAAAAAAACATTAAAAATGGACACAAATTTGAGGTATTACTACTAATGCAAGGAAAAAAGTAAAATCTGCAACAGAAGTCCTCTTAACCAGGTAAAATTTTTTCCTGTAAATTTGAAATATTCACATTCTTTAAATATTGATGAAAGCAGTTATGTTTGAGCCAGCTAAAGTTTAAAAATTAGTAAATGAATCAGCAAATGACATCAGTTAGTCTCTGACAGGTCTGATCAACAACGAGGATGTTTCAAATGAACCAAGTTGCAGCATATGGGAACTGCCTCAAACACTATCATTAATGTCAACAAACTATTAATAAAATATCTCTCTTACGCATATATTTTTATAGGCCAGAGTAAGAAAATCTATTGCCAATTGATGCCAGACGTGGGCAGAACCTAGAATCAAAAGAAATACCTCTAACCATCTATGAAATTCTGAGTTGAATTTTATCAACACTGATGAACTTATGAAGTTTTTTTTTCAAAGGTAAAAAGAACAAATGCTAAAATTATACTGATAGAAATTAGATACTGCAGTATTTCCTGTGAAATAAATACATATTCATTTGGATGGAAAAGGTTCATTTCCCTTTTCCACCATGCTCCAACTTCACCCCTTACTGGTCTTTGTAGCTTTGTCCCATTCATATTTATATCTCCATACTGACTCCTGGACCTGGAATTGCCTTTCCTTTCACATAAAACAAGCCAATTCCTCCCTTTCCTTCAGAAAATATTTTCAAGACATTTTTCTCATCCTGTGCTAGATTTTGGAAGCTTCTCTAGTTTGCTTCTCTCCCTAATCATTGACCTATACTTAATTCGTTTGAACCTAATTGTTAATTCCTACTATTCAGGAATCTCCTTTTTTGTTGGGCACAAACCCTGTATCACTTGGCAGTGGACAATGTCTGGTGAGTTGAGCACATGTAGTTCAGTCATTCAGGATAATAAAGAATCCAAAAGGATGGTCATGAGTGATTATCTCTTGCCAGTGCAACACTGGACTCTTCTATCTTTTCTACCCATATATTCCTCTTGGCTAACTATTTCTCAGTTTTAAAATTGGCCCCAATATAACTTTCAGCCCTTTTCCACCATCCCAAACCCTCAGTCAAATATAAGGAAATATTCTACTCATTCTGGAATTTGCTGCATTCTTTTCAACATATAAATGTCCAGATAGGAGCATTCTTTATAATTAGGCTTACAGGGGTGGGGGACCTGCACCTTGAGTCCACATGTGTCCTGGAGGCTTCAGTTCACCACCTCCTGTATGAGGATTACATCTTTGTTTTGCAGTTACAGTTCCTAGAATATGAGGCACTTATCCAGAAGGACTGTGAAGAATAGAACTTAGAGTTGGTCAGAAAAAGGAATGTTTCTGTATTTTCATAGAGTCATAGCAGAGATCAGAGCTCAGTGGTATCACTGGTTAATTATCAGAAAGTCAACAGATGAATGGCAGAGACCTAATGAGATTGGTGGTTGCGAGTAGGATGTAGATATCTTTGTCTCTGTTTAGCACCAGGAAATGAGCACAGTAGAACATTGTTGAGCTATGATATAAATTTATTACAAATAGCACATAGTTCAAAGCAACTTCTAGTCTCTAGTTAACTGCGTTCTTTAAATAACAAATGCTTTAAACATTCAATTCAAATTTCAGTTTTCCCTCTGATCCTTTCAAATGGACAGTTTTAGTATACTGTGAAGAGTACCTAGTAAAGTAATAGATGTTTCCTAACCATAATTATTAAAATTTGGCATTTGCAAGCTTTCTGTATACATATTGAGAAAGGCTCTCCTTTCAAGTACATGTGTCGGTAGGCCTTTAAGCCAGCAAGCAGGGTATATATACATTTATACCAGTTTTCATTGTATGTGTTTCATACTGATTTACTTCTTTTTAATTGTAACTGAATTAGTAGAAGAATTAGTAGTTTAAAACAGTAGGAACTACATGTTCTGCTGTGATCAAGGAATTAGATAATCTGGCTTGTTTGCTTAAGGGGTCTGTATCTTGAGACTTTTACAGGGCAGTATTAAAGCCCTGAGCCTTCTTATTATACCAATACCCAGAAGATTGCTTTAATGAGAAGTAAAGGGCCTTTTTCCAATTACAAGGGAATAACTGTATTAAGCTCCTGTGTTATGTCAACCTGCTTTGATTTGATTACTGCGAAAGAAATGGATTTATCTGTCAGTGTTACTTAATTAAGCCTTCTCATTGATGTTTTGCAGAGTAATATAGTGTGGTTTGCACATTTAAGTCTAAATACAAAGAAAATTGGCCTAAAACTAAGACATGACCCCTGAAGATAACATGTAGGATTGATAGCTTGTCATTTTCAGGTCATAGACTACAATGTTACCTTAAGTGAAAGAACTTGGCTATTGAAAGGATAACATTAGAGCTGGCTTTATTGGAGTGAATTTGTCTTTGCATTTGGAAATGAGTTTTTAGTTTTAGTTGTTATTTAGTTTTGGGGTTTTTTTATTTGCTTTTGGAAAATCAATGTTAAAATTAGCATCTTATCTAATATTGATCTAATATAAAAATGGGAGAGTATTAGGGATAGGAGTTATGAGAATATACTCTTAGGAGAGATGAAGAGAAAAAAAGAAAAAGGAAGGGGCATTTTAAAAGTATAAGGGGAAAGAAAAAAAGGAGGAAAAAAGAAAAGGTGTCATGTGGGAGTAGTCTATTGTAAATTCACAGCAATTAGGATAAGTTAACATGCCGCTTCCTAGCATTCCATAAAAATTGCTCCCAAGGGAAAAAAAGAGGAGGGAAAGATAACTCTGTTAGATGTTTCCTCCTAGCTTGCTTTCTTTTTTATAGTAAGTATAAGTCACTTATACGTAAGGCATTTTAAAGACCAGTTTTTAAAATTAAGTTTTACTACTTGAATGTTTTATACCATTGAAAACGAATTTGAATTGTCATAGGGTTTTTTCCCATCTGTCATCAGAGCTGAATTTTCTGGTATGTTACAAGTTGAAGCCTACTTCCAAATTTATTCTTTTGTAGTTTCAAAGATCCGTTTTTTAAATACTTTTGCCCTCACATGTTATCTGTGTTGTGTATTATTGAAAATAAATGTGGGGAAGGGTAAAACTAAGCCATGATCATGTAAAATAATTTTGCTAAAATAATTTTAGCTTTAAAAAAAACATGACGATGCTTCACTATCCTGAGTCTGTTAAATATTTTTCAGTCCTCTATTATGACAGATTAGGTTCCAACATTTTCAAATGCCTCCCCTCACATACTCTTATACCTGAAATGTTTACTAATTCCACAAGACAATGAAATATTAAAGATATTTAAAGGCATTTTAGTTTACTCACATCTCAAATATCATCATTGAGATGATAATATAAAATTCACATGATTTCCTCACTAAAGGCTTTTCCTATTCAGGGGATTGATCATATCATCACAGATGTAAAACTGGAAGTGAGTATAGAGGCTATCTAATACAATCCTCCTTATTTTACAGAAGAGGAAACTGAGGCTTAGGGGTTTAAGTGGCTTGCATAGGTAGTAAGCATCAGAGGCATGGCTTGACTTTTGTCCTCCTGCCGTAGTAGGAACCATGGGATTTTAGAGGGATTAGCTTTCCTTTGCATTGAAGACCTCTTCTAAGTGAGAACCCTTGTTTGTATACATCATTAGCCTACATGAGAGTAAATGGGATATTACATGTTTTATGATGTAGTTACAGGGTTAGTATTATAACTAATATTAATATCAGTTAATCTTTCATTTAGCTAGTAATAATAATAGCCAACATTTATGCAATGATTTAAGTTTGAAATGTGCTTCACAAATACTATCTTGCTTTTTTCCTTGCAACCCTGGGAGATAGGTGCTATTGCCTCCATTTTATAGATGAGGAAACTGAGGCATACTGAGGTTAAATAGCTTCCTAGAGTTATATATGCAGTAAGTATATCCGAGCCAAGACTTGAACTCAGGTCATCCTGACTCCAGGTCCACTGTGTCACCTAACTGCCTTGGTGTCCATTTTTAGATATGTGTGTGAGTGTGTGTGTGTGTGTGTGTGTGTGTGTGTGTGTGTGTGTATAATATCTTTGGATCTTTTTCTATTTAGATCAGTTGATCATCTTGGCAATTGAACATGCATTATTCAAGTGAGATATTCATTAATAATGGTGAAAGTTGGGAACTTGATAAAAATTCAAAACCAATAGTGCTCTGTGGCTTACCATACTTAGCATTACTATGACTCTTCATGAAGCATCTTGTATTTCAGATTAGTAGAGACCAGTGACATGGATGGAGTCCTTTTGAAAACACAACACAATATGTCATTTTATGATGGAGACAGGTGCTGTTTTAGAGTAATGGAAAATGCATTGATTGGTAGTCATTCTTGCTCTGATGATCTCTACCTTTGTGACCCATGCCTCAATGTTCTCAACTGTAAAATGAGTGAGTTGTGCTACATGGCTTCTGAGATCCCTCCTGGCTCCACTTCCTGTGACTGACCTGTATCAACCTTAGCTATTCTAATCAGAAGATAAGAGCACATGTTATTTGATAACACATTCTTTTCTTTGCAATGTTAACAAAATGGACAGAAATCATCCCTGGGAAAGGCTTTTGAAAATATATATTTTAGCTTTTAGGGATTGTGAAGTTAGTGATCACGTACTTATTTTTTTAGGAATGATTGTTTTTTCTAGAACTGTATTTTAACCACATTATTGGAAAAAAAATCATTTGGAATTTAAGGGGAAAAATCTTTGCTTTTTAAAAACCAATTTATTTTGCATTTCCCACAGTACATGAAATTCCCCACCCTTTTCTATATGGCATTAATAAGGGATATGAGATCACATCCCTCTTTCCTCTTCACTTTGCAGAAATATTTGCTATAGGTATAGTCCTAAAAAGGATTGAGATTAACAGCAATGACTTTTTAGGATGCTCAACTTTCCACTTGAAATGAGAAAGCTCAAGGTTTCATGCAACAGAATCTTCAGGTTTAAAGGGAGAAACAAAATCACATTTTCATTATTAACTCCCTCAAATCTAGGGAAGGTTGGAAATTTTCTCATAATGGCTTAAATCATTCATTATGAAGACCATCTTGTTTCTTACAGCGCAGGAGTAGGGGAAGGAAAAGCCAGACTCCTGTGCATTGAATATGTCATGTCAATATTCAGTGCTCCTCAACTTCCCATACATCTGTAGTAGTATTCAACATTTGACATCCAAATAATTCTACACTCAGAGCTCCTATTATATTGGGTGCTAATGAAAATGTGCACATCCTTAGCACGCTCTTTGCTGATGAAATATTTTGAACTCTAAATTCATCTGGCACTGACGGAGAGCATATGCCATCTCAGTTTGTATTGAGGGCCCAGCCAAGGGTTCTTCCTGGACTAGGAAATTAGTTGGAGCTACAGATGTACGCAGTCTGTGATTTTTCTAGTAATGGTGTAGAGGAGAAGAATATGAGATCGTATAGACCTCACAATATTCTGTAGTTACCTTTGCATGAGTAACTTAACTACTTCCACCTCAGGGCTCCATCTGAGTTCTGTGGAAGTTTTCATCTCGGTGTCACTGCATCACCTTAACAAAGAAATCTGTGAACTGTTATTGCCATGCTGAAATACTCCTTCACTTCATTGTACAATTACAGAAATTCCATAAAACTCCAGGGTGCTCTAGGAATTGTGAATGGGATGAACTGTGCTTTAAATATGGGAATGATGAATGTACCTCTCTTGAAGTTGAGAACTAAAAAGCTAGGTCATGTACAGAAAGAGAATCATTTTTTTAACATGCAAATTGTTGGACAGTATAACTACAGTTATGGAAAATGCTTCCTATAACTGAATAAATATAGTCTAGGCCTGAGGATTTTGGTCAGCACACATTGTCTAAGAAATCACATTTCATTATGTAAAGGGTATAAAATAAAGACAAATAAAAAGCAATTATTAAGCAAAAATTTAAAAATCACTGAAGTAAATGCTTAAGACTAAAACTGTATGAGGTGCCAAGAAGTTTATAGAGAAGATGGGAATTGTAAGTTTTTAATCTGAGAGTGTTATTTATCAAGACCTGATAGGGAGAATATTTAATGACATTTGTGCTTCACGGGAAACCTAGGAGTCATAAAAATATGTTTCAAATGTCCTAAACCATTCACAACTTCATATGTAGAAGGGCTAGAATGTTGAGAGTTTTTTGAAGGACATAATATTTCTGTCCCTTGGGATAGTTAAAGGCAAAGGTCTCAAACATATTTGGTGCAGTACAGTGGAATGCAAAAAGCCTAGAATTCTAGTCCTGCTCTGCTCTCATTAGCCATGTGATTGTGAGCAAATTACTTAACTTGAGTTCCCTTATCATTAAAAATAGTTTCACTAGAAAGTCAAAGGAACTTTTCCAACATTAAAATTCATATTCATTTCTTAATTCCCAAATCTAATGGTCTTTTCTCAGCCCTAATTCTCTTTTATCTCTGCAGAATTATTAATGGTGTTGAATAACTATTGTTGAAGATCTTTCTCCTATCTTGACTCCATCTCTTTTGCCTTCTGCCATTCTTTTTTTTTTTTTAAGCAATCGGGGTTAAGTAACTTGCTCAAGGTTACACGGCCAGGTGTTTCTGGGTGTGGTGCTGAGTGTCTGAGCCCAGATTTGATCTCCAGGTCATCCCAACACTGGAGCCGGTGCTCTTACTTGCTGAGCCACCTGGCCGCCCCAGCCTTCTGCCATTCTTAATCCCTGCCTGTTATCCACCTCAGTCCTGGACTAGTTCTTCATGAACAACTTTCTTTCACCTGCCATGATAATCACTGGTACTACCTCCTTTTACTTAGGTTTCCCTGCATTCGCATTACTTATAGAAGAGACACCTGTATCCAAATCTCACCTAACCTACTCTCTGGAATAAACTCCCCTTTTCTTAAGATGTCTAAGTGCTTTATTGTTAGTAACTACAGGAACACATATAGAGATTTGAAATAATAAATAAAAAGAGAAAGTTTAAAAGTTTTAAGAAGTCTTAGATTGTTTTGATTTTCAATGAAACTTTAAGGGAACCTGGGCCTTGATCTTTCTTTGTTTCTCCTATTCAGTGTTCCCATTCGTTTTTAGTTCCTCCCAGAGGTTCTTCCCTTTTGGAACAGATGCTAGTTTAATATTGGAATTTTAGTCATAGGCTATTCAGATTGGTTTTGTTGTTAAGTTTCTCAGCCTCTTTGCAAACTAGTTTCTTAGTCCTGTATCTGGTTGCAAGACTCATGAATTGATTAAGGTGTTTCTCTATCTGCTTCCTAAAAATTTCCCCCAAAGACTTTGACATTTCCTGAACTGAATTTGCAGTCAGCTCCTTCATACATGTTGGAAGTGTGAAAGGCTTGACTCCTTGGAAGACCCATGTGGTCTTTCATCTGGCCCTCTCTTTTCTAGTCACTTTGTCTAAAGCAAATATACTTCGTAATTGAGGATATTTGTTTACTTCAGGTGAAGTTTAGCCTCTTAATTTCTTGATCTAGAGTATCACATGTGCACTTTCGTCTCTCCATGTCTTAGCTCACATGGTTTCTCATGTCTCTTCCTGTTTAAAAAACTGTACCTGCTTGTTGACTATGTATCTCTACATTTCTGAATGATGTCTGAGATGCCTTTGCATCTCAACACGTTGGCAGAGTTTTTAGCTAGGGTGGGATAGATGTCCACGTCTTTCAAAGTATCTGCTCTTCTCATTTTCCCTGGTTCTTTTGGCTGATTTAAATAGGTAAGGGGACAACTTTGAATTCAACATTTATCAGTTATCTTCTTTGTTGTAGGCATTTTGCTAGACCCCGTGTAAAGACGAGAAACAAACAAACAAACAAAGATGCTACCCTCAGTGAATTTATATGTACCAGGAGTAAGGGAGATGTGAGTAGGCATATAGCACTATACAAATAAATAATTATGAAGTAATTTGAGGAGATAGAGAGCATTAATGATTGGGTTGGGGATGAGGAAAATCCTCTCAGAAGGCATGGCGCCCGAACTGAATCTTTTCCATAGTTCTCTGATTCTATTCTTGTCCTATAAAAGGTTCCTTTACAGTATGAGAAAATAAATATTTTTAACATAATGAATAATGATGCAGTTTCTGCTGATGTAAGGGATGCATCATTCTTTAATATTGCCTAGACTTTTACCTGTTTTTCTCTTTCCTTCCTGCACATTCCTTCTCTAACTTCCTTGACTTTATTTCTTTCTCTCCCATTCCACCAATGTGTATATAGCCCAAGACTTTTCCCTAGGGTTGTACTCCCTCCCCTTTGGAGAGCTCCTCAGTTTACTTGGGTATGTCTATCACTATGTGCTTGTGACTATCAAATTTCTACCTTTAACTCTTTCTTTCTAATATTTTTTACTGAGCTCTGGGCTACCAGTTCTATCTTTTGGTTATTTCTACATGGAAGTCTGGCTGTTACCTCAAACTAAATGTTTGTAAAACTAAGCTGCATCTTTTTGTCCCCCAAGAACTACCTCCCTCTCTGGATTTCTCTATTTCTATCAATGGTAGAATTCTTTTTTTGATTATTCAAGTGTAAACATTTGAGCTACCCCAGCCCTTTCTCTCTGTTTCTTACTTCCCTCCCCCATCTTCATCCAGTCAATCACTAAGTTCATCTCCTTCCCACATCTCTCCCAGTTTTTCTGTTTTCTGTCATCACTTCACGAGTGCAAGGCCACTCTTCTGATACAATGCTTCACCATATAATTTTGAGGCAGCTACAATAATCTGCTAGCTAGGCTTCTGCCTTCAATTGCTTCCCCTTTCTGTTCTTCCCACACGCCACCAGAAGATTACTCTTTCAATAGGAGCATTTTGAGCATGTCAGAATCCTTTGGGCACTCCATGTCTGTCAAATCAACCAAGACTTTTAGTGTGCCATTTATAGGTCTTCATATTCTGGACCTTCACCTGCCTTTCCAACCTTATTTCAGCTGAACTTGTCTATACATTGTTCCTTAAAGTGCTGTGTGTTCATTCATCCCTATCTTTACATCTTTTTCCATACCATACTTCCTATCTAGAATTCTTCATATTCCTCCCCTCCCCACCCCAGATATAAGATCTAATCTTACTTTCAAAGTGAGCTCAAGCCCCTTGTCTAACATGAAGACTTTCTGGGCATCCCAGCCTGCAGTGAATCATTTTTATGATTGCAATTAATATCTGGATCCTTACATAATGTTGTACATATTCATATAATGTTCTGTAATTGATAGGTAACAATGATACTAATTTTTTTTTGTTGTTTTTTAACTCCCCAACCATATTCTATGCTGCTTGAGGGTTGAAACCGTATTTTTATATCTTCCATATCCATGGGGACTAGCAAAATATCTTGTATATGTGAACTTAATACATTAAGTAAATTCAGGAAGCACACTGGCATTTGGAAGTTCAATGATAGAATTTTCCATCTTGGCAAAACTAAAACCAGAGACTATCAGAGTTGAAAAGGACCTTAGAGATTGGTGATTCTAACCCTACACTTAGAGTACAGGCCCAGAGAGGGATCATGGAATCAAAGATTCAGAGTTTGTCTGAATAGAATATCTAGTTAATCAAGTCCAAACTCCTCCTTTTATTGAAAGTGGTTTATCTAAGATAGTGGTTCTTAATGTTTTGTGGTTTTGGGTTTTTTTTTTGGTATTATGGTTCACTTTGTTAAGTCTTGTGAATTCTATAGCTCTCAGAATATTTATTACTTACATTCATAATTGAGGGCTGTTAAAATTTCAGGTAAAGTTTAGGGAAAATTTAAAAAGTATCATGTTGGGGCGGCCAGGTAGCACAGGGAGTAAGAGCACTGGCCCCAGTGTTGGGATGACCTGGGGGATCGAATCTGGGCTCAGACACTTAGCACCCACCCAGAAACACCTGGCCATGTAACCTTAAGCAAGTTACTTAACCCCAACTGCTTAAAAAAAATAAAAAGTAACATATTTTTCCCATTTAAGTTCACAGACTCCTGGAAATCTGTCCTTTGACCCCTTAGGACTCCATAGACCTCAGGTTAAGAACACCTGATTTAAGGTAATTTTTCCATTTGAGGCAGTGTGGTGTAGTATACAGAAATCTGGCCTGAGGAGACCTGTGTTGCTGTCCCACCTCCAGACATATACTGGCTAGAGCCCCGGACAAATTATTTAACCTTTTCGTTTCTCAAACAGCTTTCTAAATTGAATTGCAGAGAGGGTGCAGTTCCTTTGCAGGAGTTTGAGTTCCTTTATACTAATGAAATCATATCACATAGGTCCTGACCAACATTGCCTCCCCCTTGTACCTTCTCCTACTCACCCCGCCCCCTCAGCTAGTTAGTGGTAAAACCAGAGCTAGAACCCAGTCTAGTTCTTTTTAAGGTTTCTATCAGCCGACTAGATTTGAGAGTTAAAGAATTATATGGTGAAAGATGAGTTAAGATTACTGTGATCCCAAAGCTGTGCTTTTCTTCTGCAGTTATAATTGTTTTGGGGGTACTGGAAGGAGGAGCTCCTGAATTCTCACTCTATTTGTATTTTTCTTTAAGTTTTGTTTTGGACCTAATTACATACATTCTAATAAAATGAACAGCACACAAATCCCTGGGTAATATCAAGATACCCTCATGAGAATATAGTCTCTAGCCATGAGCCTGCCCTTAGTCTCCAAAAAAGTTTTTTTTTTTTTCCCTTTGTGTATGAAGAGTACAAGCCAGTGCCACGCCCAGTACCCACTTAATAAATGCTTAGGGAATCGCATTGAATTTAGCCCCGTCTTCTTGGAATTCACAGAGACTGTAATTCCACTTTTGTATTATGCCAGTCTCTACTTTCTTTCCTTTTCCCTTCTGTCGTTTATGTTCTTCCCTATTCTCATTCCTTTCTCAGAAATGAACTTCACTAGGGAGAGGAGTTAAAGCCCAGCCCAGTCAATTAAGCGAACTTTATTACTTTATCATTTGGTACTTGATGCTGTATTGTTCAATAATTTTTCTTCTATCACTTTTTTTTGCACACAGTAGGCACTCAGTAAATGTTTGCTATCTAATTGCCAGTTCTGATTTTAAAAGGTGTTTTTTTAAAATTAATGATTTATTTAAGGTTGTGAAATGACTTGTAAAATTTTAGCTGTCCATTGCTGTTACTCTGTCTCCCAATTCAGCATAAGTTATATCAAAATTAAAATTAGATCAGGACTTATGACCATTTTAGAGCAACTGTGATGTTCTTAGCAATTTGTCCTGACTGCCAGAGTAGAGCCTCAGGCTTTGCTGTGCCCAGAGAAGGAAAGAGAAATCAACAAGCAAAAAAAGAAAAAAAAATGTTATTGAAGGATACCTAGTAGGGGAGAGAGGCTTAGAGAAAATATGTAGAAAAAAGAGCAGCCTCATCTGATTGGCTGGGAATCCATGTGTGAAGGAACCCAACTAGTATTTAACCTGCTTTGAAAAAGCTTGACTTCCAACATTTTTAATTAGTGGATTGCTCGCTTTTGAAAATGCCCAGTTGGGAATACTCAAGTTTTGATGTGTTTTAGCTGCCTGATAATTAGCTGGCTGCTAGTTGACCGTCATCTTTACTTTTTCACGTGGGCAGAAGAGGGGTATGAAGAACCCCTGTGAAGCTGTAACCCTGATCTGAGCTAGACTTCAGAAATTGCAGGGCATAGCAGGAAATAGGGTCAGAGGCCCAATCCCAGTTCTTCTTCCTCTTATTTTTCCTTTTTCTTTCAAACATCATTTCCTTTCAGTGTTTCCATTTATTATATAATACTTCCCCCGTACCTCTCATCATTTATTCATGTTTAACTAATACATTTTTTAAAAATGTAAAACAAATGATTCAACCAATGTGATACAGCAAATCCTAGGAAACAGGTGAATTCAAATTGTTTCCTTTTAACCTTCTTTCATTTAACTTGAATCCGGATTATGTTTCAATAACATATTGCTTTTTAACTGTACCTCTCATGTTTCAGATTTATCAGGTGATACATCAAGCTTACTTCATTTATCCAGTACTTCATTTTAGGACTAAATTATATGTTAGTTTCTTGAGCTCTGAGAGTGGGGGGAATAGATTCTTAAGAACTTGTAGTGGAAGAAGGATGCCATTATTTATACATTTTCTATTTAAAATATTTGATTTCTGCTTATGAATTAGGATGACTTCGTAGGATACACATTTCATTAGTGTCAAAATCCCAGAGGCCTGAAAAATCATTTCACAGAGTACTTCAGTAAAGCACAAACATTGTAACCGGTAGTTGGGTTCTTAAAAGCAGATTTAGAGAAGGTTTGTGTCTTCCCACAGACCTTGATGCAATCCCAAGAGTTTTCTTGACCTGCCTTGAAGCGTACTATGCACTGATTTTGACTGTGCATGGGGGACATCTCTTTGCAGTTGAGATATCTTTTGAAGTGACAATGCTCCCTCTTCTTAACTCTATAACTAAAAGGAACTTAAAAAAAAAAGAACAATTCAAGCTCAGTCCTGATCGTGAATGGTTATTGTTCACTTAAGATATACTGAAACACCATCTACCTTGTACTCTATAAATTAATCAATTAATTATACCATGATGATCACTGCTGCTGATAATAAAATAGAAGCAATTAAAAGAATGGTAGTCATAGCATTAAAGGAATAAACAGTATCATTAAAATGTTAGGAAACAGTAAATTGTATAATGTCTACGAGACCAAATTTCACAGCTCCTCCTCAGTTCTATCATGGGAAGTTTGTGATGGCCGTCTGTTATCTTCCATGAAGTCATAATTAATAGCATAGCAGTAAGATCTTTTATTACAATGGATATTTATTTAAAAAATTTGAGACAATTTTTTATATCAACTATATCTTCTAATGTTTATGTGCTTTAAAATAACATATGGCTTTTTAACTATACCTCTTGCCTTTCAGGTCTACCAGTTGAGGCATTAAGCTTACTTCATTTATCCAGTAATGTTACTTAATTGCTCATAGAAGTTAGAGTAATTTCATTGTTCATGACTCTCCTTTGGCTTGATCACAGTCTACCTTGTATCATATTTAGGGATGTATGTATTGTATTCCCCTAACAAGACTATAAGCTCCCAGAGGCTAAGGATTTGTCCTGTTTTATCTTTGTATCCCTGATATCTTATAAATGCCAAGTGTTTAATAAAATATTTGTTTATTTCCTATACTGCCTTTGGGGGAAAAATAAAAGAAAATATTTATTAAATCCAACCTCAGATATGACCTTATTTTACTCTCTATTTGATGACATATGTATGTGGTCCTCAGGTAAAAGGCAAGAAGGCATTGAAGAAAGGATGTAGCCAATTTATTTATACTTATTTATGTGTTTTTCTCTTTGTATCACTTCTTTTTTTCTTTAAATGTAGAAAGTTGAAGATTATTCAGTTATAGATTCTGATAAAATTTTAAGAGTAGTTATAATACAAAAAATCAAGCTCATAAAACACTGAAGGGTGGATATAATTTTTTATGTTCAAACCTCTGGTTCCTGAGGGTCCAGTTCATTTCTACTGTGAATTTAAATGAGTTAATTTAAGTAGTTGGGTCAGAAGCCACTATCATCATGGTAGCCCTGTGCCTGATTCTTAATTAAAGGCAACAGGAGATTAATTTGAAACATTAATTTAAAAGTGCATATACAAAAAGAAAGAATTATTGCAATAAAGCCTAAAGAACTTTTTTCTTGTCCCTAGATGTAGAAGACAGAAGTAGCTCAGGGTCCTGGGGGAATGGAGGACATCCAAGTCCATCCAGGGTAAGTATATCTAATCTTTTTTTCCCATGACCAGACATCCTGCATATGTAAATTGACAAACTTAATGTGAGTTCCATACACCTGATTTCATAGAAATACATGCATACTAAGTTGGTAGCAGATCAGCTTGTCTTTGGAATTGTTTTTTTTCGCCTTTAGTGACTTACCTGATCCTGTTATTGTATTTAATACCTACCTGCTTTCCCTGACCAGAGAAGTGTGATTCAAGGATGGCTCCTATACTGGGGGAAATTATGAGTGGTAGGTGGGGCAAATTAGAAACAGAGACAAAAAGAATTGGGCATTATTGTATACATGAGTCTTGGAAGTGATTTTACTTAAAAATATGCTACTGCCATTTCACCCGTAGAATCCTTGATTAACAGCTGGGCACATGGACACATTCAGATCACACTGATTCCTTCTCAGTTTCATGCTCGCCTCGTTCATTTTTTGTTTTTCTTATTATTTGTCCATTTGTAGCTATGGTTTAGTGGAAAAGGTCTGAAGACGGTGAGTTGGGCATGGACATTCTCATCTTGTTTTTGCCACTATTTTATTATGTCCAGGTGACTGACCTTGGGGAATGTACTTAATTATCTGAACCTCATTTGTAAAATGAGAGAGGTTCAATAGATGCTTTCTAAGATGCCTCTTTAGTGACATTAGCATTCTGCCAGAGCTCACCAAATCAAATGCCCGTTACCTATCCTCACAATTCAAAAATACAATTTAAACTTCCTATAGGTTTTCATCATATTTTATGTGTCAGTGCATGAGATTTTGTATGTTTGTGTGCATGTGTGGTAAGAGTAAGATGAACCAAAGCTATCTATCAGCTTACAAGGAAACAAACTAAAGCAAGCTAAAACTGAAATGTATCTATTTGTAATCTGCTTGGGGTGGGGGTCTATATTGGGGAAGGTCTTTATTTTGGTATTAGGGGCAAGTTTTATTTTGTCAAAATCAGAATGTTTCTGAGCACTGTGGGCCCACACACTTCCACCTGTCCTCTGGCACTGTCATCCTAACTTTAGTCTTCAATGTATTGCAGGGTCTTTATTCTTAAATCAGTCACTTTGTTGAGGCCTTACACCAGACTGTGAAGTTTGATATTGTAATGTGTTATATGGATGTTTTGAGGAAATTTTTCCTTCTCCTCATGTAACAGTCTTTGCTCAAAGAAGGAAATTCATTCCATTCAACAGTAAGTGTAGGAGATTGCTGCATTTCTCATGTTCATGAAGATGATTCAGATTTATTGGATTTCTTATGGTTTTGCCTTGTTTGTTTTACAGCAGTTTTGTTCATCTCTCTGAAAAGTGAACAGGTTAGAACTATACGGACTTGCATAGTTTGTTTCCTTCAACTCTTCTGAAACTAATCTAAGTGAATACTTTTGAATCTGTCATACTTTACCTGTATTTTCTTGTGTACAAAATCCAAGATTCTCATTTGTGCACATTTAAATCATGGATGATTTTTGGACATGGATAGATTTGTAGAGTTAAATTTTAGAATTTTGGTGCTCTCTAGTTTCTTGTAATAGATGGAAAACATGGAAGATTTAAAGCATTTTTGCTAGAGCTTAGCAGACTGGTATAACCTTTCACCAAAGGTGAAATGTATCTTTTCTCCTGGGGACAAATTTTGCCCTTTGGCTAACATACTTGGTTATAGATTTTGATAAAAGTTGAAGGGCAGTTATATGAATAAAACACAGAGGCTTATAAAACACTGAAGGGTGTAAACTGACACTTCTAAGTAAATTTAATTTGGACTTCTTTGAAGGATGCAAAACCAGATTGAACAGGAGGATTTTTTTTGGTCACTTTAAGTATTATATCAAGGTGGAATAAATAAATGATAATAGAAAATAAAATCTGCTTCCCCCCCGCCTCATAATATTGGAATCTACACATTTAAATTAAGTGAACCATCAGGGTAAAGTGTTTTTCTTTGGTGTACTTCTTTTGCCATTAAAATAAAGAGGAAAAGAGCAGCCATTGAGAATGTGTCCATATATCTACTTTATAATTCATGTGCTTGTATGCCACGTGGAATATCAGTACTACTGAAAAGTTCTGATGTCTTGATGTTCCTTGAAAACACATATTAGTTACTTATGACATGAAAACCTATGAGAAATGTCATATCATAAAATGGATCCATCTTTTATCCTTTCTAACTGATCACTTGGTTTAGTGTACCTAAAGCCTTTAAAAGAAGGAAAAAAAAACTAATCTTTTTACCTTTAACTAGTACAATTTCTACTGCTTAATAGTGAAAGTGGGTGAAAATGAAGCTGCTTAGCTTCATTTTGATTTGTTATCTGAAGAGGCTTTTCAGAATGGACAACAATAATGGTGTTATTAAAATTCCAAAGCCCTTTTTTATGATCATTCCTATTTTATAGGTGAGAAAACTGAGTAAATAGCCTACAGCTTATATAACTATTAGGTATGAACTGGAATCTTCTGACTCCGGGTTGAGTGTAATTTCTCCTATGTGCAAATGCTTCTTTTCTGCTTGTCTGCATGCTTATAGCTAAATCTTTTAACTCATTATGTTATTTACTTCACAGAACTATGGAGATGGGACCCATTATGAACATGTGACCAGCAGGGACCTCGGATCACATGACAATCTTTCCCCTCCTTTTGTCAGTTCCAGGATACAAAGTAAGTAGATATGTTTTGGAAATTATGTATTCTTTTCTGACTTATGTTTCATTTGCTTAAAAAGCGTGTGCGCAGTGTTGTGATTTTAGAGACCTTGTAAATTATTTTATACAACTTGGTATCTTAATTGACTAATCTTCTACATTTGGTACCAGTATGTATGATTATGCCATTTTCTTATACACGAAAAATGATGGAATTCATTAAATATATATGTATATATACATATGCACACACAGAGTCAAGTTTTTATGTGAGTTAGCTTGTCAAGGACTCTATTTACACCAAATCTTGCCAAACTCCTCCATTTAAATAAGGAGATATTGACACGTAGTTGCAGTAGTACAGCAGAAGTCCAGAAAGTTAGAAGTGGAAGAAGGCAAAATGTTAAGATAGATTTTTCATTTTTTTCATTATCTTGAACTCTTTTTCGGTAGAGGAAACATAGCTACCTACTTTGCATATGGACAATATCACTTGGGAATTTTCAACCCAAAGGCTAAGAAAAGAACACATGGGTTTACAAAGCTTTAAAAGACTGATATTTTCCTAGCAAACTGTCAGAAAGTGGATGTGTAACTGTCAAGTACTCGCCCTGAGACCTGAGCCAGCTATATTCTGTTTTACTGAAAGCAAGTTAGATGCTGATTGAGCAGAAGGGCCAGACACCAGAATGCCCTTCATTGTGGAGTCCTTTGTACATACTTTATTCCTTTGACCACACCATGGAGATGTTAGTTTAGTAACAGCAGCCTTAGCAATGAAAAGATAATTTTATAGGTCTCTCTAGCTGTTTATTTTAGTTATGAGTGATAAATGATCTTTGTTAAATAAAACATGTAATAAAAAATATTAGGAATCTCTCACCATGGCTATGGTTCCTTTGAATTCATCAGTAAATTAAATGAAATCCCTTGGTTAAGTAGTTGGACCTACAAAGAATACACAATCAGGACTGTGTTCTCCAATACCAATGCCTCCAAAATATGCCCTGATTTTTAAAAAGACTGGGAACATACATTGGTTGTTTAACTCATGTATCAGCCTTGAATTTGAGGGTAATGTTATATATCATCACCATACCCATCAAAGGACTTTGAGGCATTAGACTCAAAGCCAATATAAGCAGAGAAATGCTGACATTTCCATTTTAACTCATGACATCAATTTTGGTACTTAAAAGTGACATTGGGACCCTGTATTGGATTCCCAACAGCATATTTTTAATTATAGGATGTTCGAACATATATGTTATTATTACTTTTAAATGACAATTTATTAGTTTGTTTTATTATATAAGGTACAACTTCATATCCTCTACTGAAAACTAATATCTATGATTGATAGATAATATTTATTTCCAAGGAAATATTTGTCCAAATAGATTGTTTTAAAGAAATTTAGTTTCTTCAGTTCTAATAACAGCAACGATTTTAATTCTGAGAACTCATACTCAAACCTAAAGATAGCAGAGGATAAAATTTTGAAAATTATAATCCTTACAAGTTAGTGCCTGAGTTGTGAACCAGTCTCGAAGATTCCCTGAGGGTTCCTAAAACTATCCTCTGATGATCTAAAATAATTCAAATTGATTAAATGGATATTTATTTTCTTTAGAGGGATGTATTAACATATGAGAAAAATAAAGTGGCTTAGTACCAGTAACTTAATAAATTAATATAACAGGACATACAAAGTAATGCATACATATTAAATAATAATACTGTTGTATATTTCCTAAGGGAGAAAATATTCAAAAGACCAGATTGCTTTTTCGATCTGAACAGTATTTAAAATTTAAGTTAGCTAGAGCCCAGGGCTTACTCCTTTCAGTTTGTTGTTGTTTAAGCTGAAAATCCATGTCAGCCAAGCTCTTTTATGCTGTCTGCCCTCCTTCCCATTAAACTCTTAAATATGGAGGCCAAGACAGTCTACTGCATTGTGATAGGAAATGCGACTATGTCCACGAGTCTCCCACCCACTGCTTTTAATGAAAGAACTGCTCTGTCAGATAAGCTGTCTGGTCTGAAACATGGTTCTTTATTGTTTACAAACTGCTACATTTTCCACCTCTAGCAGATTCTTGCACAGAAAAGAATTGTGTTTGAACTAAATGGTTTATCTGACATTAATGATGCAGTGTCAGACTTGGGTCAGGATAGTCACCCTCAGCGTTGGGAGGGCACTGAGCAATTGACTAGTAAAATTTATTTTGTTAAAGAGGAAATGGAGACTTCAGTTTTAAACATTAAAAGGAAGAAAGTAATTTTAAGGTCTGGTTAAACACCCTGCTAAAGATTTTCTGAACCCATCAGTGTCAACTTGAGGGCTTAGATAGAATTTATTAACAGTTTTTTAATGATATTGCCTGAGACTGCCTTCATTCAGAATGAATTTTTTTCAAGTTTACCTGCTTTTGTATTTTGTTATGCCATATTTATAGAAGAAAACTGTTTTCCAAAAAAAATTAAGGGCAATTCATTTTCAGATGATGAGTTAGATGGTACAAAAGAAGGTCAACTCAGTAATTTGAACTCAGTAGCCAACATACTCTCTCTCTCTCTCTCTCTCTCTCTCTCTCTCTCTCTCTCTCTCTCTGTCTGTCTCTCTCTCCTTCTCCCTCTCCCCCCCCACCCCCCCCCCCACAATCTGTTTTTTGGGTTCATACTTATATTCCAAATTACAGCCTTTCTAGGAGTTTTTCTTGTGTAAGAAAAAGTAATGTCAGTCTGACTCTTTCTTTAGGTTTCTGAAAGAGATCCAACATCTACTCTCAGAATCAGTAACTGGTTCTCATTAAAACTACAAAGGATTTCTTTACATTTCAAAGACTTAATTCTCCCATGATTTCGCATTGGGGCAAGAGCTATAGCATCAGAAATAAATCAGCTACTTTATTGGATCAGATTTGTGATTGTCAAATCAATCAAGGCTAAGGCTGAATTAGGCATCTACCACAAAAATTAGTAACCTTGATTTAACAGGAAAGAGTGAGGAGCTGTAGATGACCTGGTTTTTATTTTAAAGTGAACTGTTGATTCTGTGAGGTTTTCTTTTTATGACCAGACAAAATAAAGTACTGAGACACTTTCTGATTTTTCTTTTGGTAGTGAATATCTGTCATTTATGACAAAGCCGTGTTGTATGGGACTAGACCTAGTATTTATGGGAATAAACTACCTAGGCAGGGATACTATACCTTAATTAAAATCTAAATATATTAATACTCATTTATTATAATATTAGTCCTTTGGGAAGTTTATGAGATTTGTATTAATATTATTAATTCATATATTATAGAATATAGCTTTAATTTACTTACTGCATTCTACAAAACAGTGTGAAAATTGTCACCTTACTAGAGTTATTGCAAAGAAGATATACTGTCAAGTGACTGATATTTATGTTTCTTGATTGAAAAAAAAAATCTGTAAACCAAAACACTTTAAAGCAAACAAAACCTTTTTATGCTTGAAAAATAAAGTTAATTTCTTGATTTCAAGGATTTCATCAAGAAGAAAGCAAACTTGTTGCTTCTGCATGTGTGCCCATAGTATTGGGAATTTTAAGACAGTGATCACTGTGTCAGATCCTTTTAGAAGAAGCAAAGACAAGCATCCAAAAAAAAGTTAATAAATGCTATAGCAATCCAAATGGTTCTGTCTAAATTGACTCCATTTAGTAGTCCCTTTTCATCCATTGTTTACTAACTAAACTTCATACATGGGGGTATATATGGTCAGTCTGAATGAATACCATTTTATGATACATTACCCCTAACATATTTTGTCACAGAAGAATCATTTTTGGTATGGAAAAATAATGCCGCTTTATTTTGAGTAGATGATGTAATTCCTGAAAATGCACACAATTCAATTAAAAGAATCAAACATTTATTCTGTCCCTGCTATGTGAAAGGTACTGTCCTTGATTTGGTTACTGCAAAGATGTAAAAACAATTTTTTAAAAAGGAGCTTACAGTCGAATGGGAGAGATATTACATGCATACCAGTAAGCATGAGTCTAGAAAGAATGTATGAAGGACAACAAAGAGAGAGAGAGAGACCAAGCGCACTAAGAATATCGGAGATAGAAATCACTAACCTTGGTACACACACATCGACATTTTTAATATATAGGCCAAGCATTGACTGGTAAGATGTATGCTTCTTTTGGAATATGCTTTTGATATGGGGCTATGGATCTGAGTTCCCTGTGCTGTTGGGAGGAGCTTTATCTAGACAGCATTCTTTTAAGTGAGTAACAAAAACTCCAGGCAAGGGTTATCCAAATTTTAGAGTTTTTGTTTTCAGTCAGTAATAATGTACTGCAGGAAATAATTAAAGGACATTTTACTACTGTAGAAAAATTCTTATTTTCCACTAAAATGTTTTTATCCATATAAGGATCTAAGGTGGCATTTTTCTTCTTTTTCCCTAGTGCTTTAATTGACCATTAGATTTGTTAGGGAAAAAATAATCAGATGGTATACTTGGTTTGGTAAATAAAGGGTGAGCAGTGATGTATGGCTATATTTTAGTACAACAGGCTAGCTCTTTCCTCATCAGCTCCTTTGTTGTCAAGAACTTTCTTGTGAACTTGTTCAGTTTCCTTCATTTGGCGAATGGTTGTATATAAGACCCTACTAGAACACGAATTTATTTATTGACAAGGAGTAACTTGTTCCTAAAGCCCCACCAGCCTAATGGGATATTTCAGTGCAAAGATTCTCTTGAGGTTTTCAGGCAGTGCTGAAGAGAGCCGCTGGCTTATTGAATGACCTTTGAATCTCATCTGGGTTAGTGGTTGATATTTTGATTTGGTTACTGTGGTCATATTGTGACAGCTGTTGATTCATTATAATTCACTTCCACTCCTCAGTTTGCCTAGCAGGAATATTTAGGTTTGTATTACTTCAAAATGTTGTTTATGGCTGTCCTGAGCTTAGCCCAGTGCAAAAGTGGGTGGGGGATTAGGGGAGATGTTTTAAGTCTAGCAATTCCCTGAGGGAAGGGAGAAGACACTGCAGGTTTCTTGGTAGATGGACATTTCAGAGTTAATACTAACTAATACACATACTTCTTTGTTTTGTAAAATTGAAAGAAGAGTGAAATTAAGAGGTTCTGGGTAAAGACTAAAATTTATACAGCTTATATAACTGGTTTATGACAGCTGATTCAACATACTAAGGGAAAGAATAACTGCTGTATGAATGTCTCCAACACTTTGAAATGATTTTCCTTGACCTCTAGGTGAAATTTCTTTCAAGATGGGAATTTTTAAATAATATAATGATGAAATCTACAGAATACTTATGCCAATGGCACATATTTAATATTTGTGAATGATGGAATAAGAATCAGCTGATTAGATAAAACTAAATTTTAGGACAATTTATGAGAAATAATTATACAAACTTAAAAGCTTCTACTGGCTTAAATTTTCTTCACTATTTTTTCAATATATTTTTAAAATTGGATAGTGTTGTAAATGAACAATAGGCATAAGCATTAGTTGGGAGACTTCTCAAAATATGCTTTCCGTATTTGTTCACTCAAATGACTGCTTACCAATTGAGGTTACCAGGATACTGTTTCTTACCTGTGTACTTGATATGACTTAAAATTAATTTCTGAGGCAAGAAAAAGGCCCTCTTAGTTTTCTAATTTGTTTTATTTCTGGATTATATTGTTTTCTTTCTGATCATATTTTGTAGGGAATATGTTTATTCATAAATTTTGTTCTCTTTTGTCCTTTATCACCTGTTTCCCAATGTTTGCTTCCCCTGTCCACTATACCAAAGAATAAAAAAGAGGAAAAAAATCAACAAAATCAATCAGCAGATCAAAAAAGTCCAATCTTGTATTCAGTGTTCCACCCCCTTAAGCCTCTACTTTTGCAGAGAAGGGAGGAAGTACCTACACAGAGCTTCTCTTTGACGTGAAGCTTGGTCATTATACTTCCACAACTTGGCACCTCAGTTATTTTGGGTGTTTTTCCCTCCATTTGCATTATTGGAGTCCTAGTGTATAGTGTTTCCTTGGCTTGGCTTACTCCACATTTATATCACTTCATATGTCTTCCCCTGGTTCCTCATATTCATCATTTTTTTTTACTGAGACAATGTGAAATTCAATACAAAATTCAAATTGCTACACAGAGATCTGTGTATGAAATATAATCAACTATTGTTAGTTATTATTGATAATAATATTCCTAATGCATTGCTGTCATATGTTACAACTTATTTAGCTTATGGGCATCTCTTGTCTCCCCGTCTTTGTTGCCAGAAAAGTGCTATTGTGAATATTTCAGTGTATCCTATGCCTAGAAGTAGGATTGCTGGGTCAATGGATATGGGTGTTTAGTCACTTTCTTTATATAATTCCAGATTGCTTTCTAGAATGGTTAGTTAATCAACAGCCCATTAGTGTGTCTAGCCTTCCACAACCACCGCAAATATTAGCTATTCCCATCTTGTGGTATCTTTCTCAACTTGTTAATACAAAGTAAAATTTCAGATTTTTTTTTGGATAACAGAATAATAGCAATAACTTACCAGCTTAAAGAAAGGAAGAGAAGACAGAAGAGAAAGTAAAGAAGGATGGAAGGAGGGAAAAAGGGAAAGAGGAAGTCACCTCGTGTCAGAAGCAGTAACAAGCAAAGGATAACTAGAGCTTTAACATGATTTAACTTTTCTGCTGTAGAAATTGCTCTGTGCAAAATTCCTTCCTAGAATCACAGTGTAGTATATGACTTCAGAAGGAACAACGTTTTAATGACATCAAAGGAATGGAAAGCGCTCTCACTCCACCAAAGTGCCTCCTGGCACATAGAACCTTTTTTTCTGTGTTTGCAATGTTGAAGAGCAGCTTTCCACAGGACACTGCATTTTCACTTTGAAAAAGAAATCTCGTTGTTTCTTTGACTGGTTTACTCATATATACATTAATCCTGGGGAAAAAAAAAAACTCCCTGTCACTGCAAAAACTTTTATGATATTGATGTATCCTACTGAAATATTCTCATGTCCCCATGATGAGACCATCATTTTTATATATTAGAAAATTGAGATCCAAGTATTAAATGATTTGTCCAAGGTCATACAAGTATTGATTCTTGGTGCCCCTGAGATTTATACCATGGTTCATTATCTACGATCCTCTCATTCTAAATCCATTGTTCTTTCTACTATACATGAGTGTTCTAGTTTTCTAATTCCTTCACTTGTAGTGGTTGTGGTTGAAATAGGTAATAACTGAATGGGGCATTTCTCAATAGAAATATCCTTTTACTTTTGGGTTGTATCCCTTCTCAAGTTTTTATTCTCAGAAGAAGTTTGGCATCTATGTATACCGCCGTCTGGGCCCAAGAAAGCAATGAAGTCTTTTCATTCTCACAGATACAAAGACCTTTGTATGGTTTTTAAGTAGTGATACACTATTTCTGAATGGAATGAATTCTGTTTTTACTTTAATATCAGAAAGGTAAAGAAATGATTGAAAATTTATGAAAACAGCAACTACTGACACAGTACTACATAATCAAAATATAGAGGTTTAAGTTCATTCCATAGTTCTTTTTTTATGTTTACATTTCTGACTCTAGGAGACTCAGATTACAGAGTTACTTCATATTCTTGAATCTGCATAGCTCATTCTTAAAACCCATCTCAGTGTTAACACAGCTGATTAGCAGCTCAGTAGAACTTGGAATTAACATGAAAATATAACTGTTTTCTAAGTTTGGAATTAATTTTTTTGTGCTTGATATGTTGAAATAACAAACACTTTTTGGGGGAAGAGATTCTGTTTGGGAGAATATTTTTTTGAAGAGGATTCCTGTAATCTTCTGTAACTCACCCAAGTTTCATTTTAAAACTGAAAACTGAAGCTTCAGCCTTATACATGATCACACATTGTTGAATATGAAGCTGATATTATTCTGTTACCATTCTAGTGATGGTGATCAAATTCACTAAAATATCAAGTTCATTAATAATCCAAGTATAAGCAGCCAAAGGTGAAAATTTTGAATCTGAATTGAGCTTAAAAAAAAGCTAATTTACACTGCCTAATTTAGGATGGATTATTGAATGAAGACAGTGGCAAATATTTTTTATCATATTGAAGAAGGACAGAAAATGAGAAGGTGAGAGAGAATAGAAAGCTAATCCAGAGTTCAGATCCCAGAGTAGTAACTCTTTCCTTCCCCAAGCATCTGGGTTGACTGTCTATGTTCTTCAAATCACTAGCTAGTTAATTGTTCACTCTTCCATTTCACCTTGAATATTTAGATTTGACTTTACTCCTTATACATCAGTGGCCAAAGCTGAATGCTTGACTGGAAGCAGGCAGGCAGTCTTTGAGGATAACTGATAAAGGATAACTGTCTAGTTGGTTGATGTCAAATCAAAGAAAAGAAATCATTATTGTTCTCATTTTCTTGAACACATATTTTAGAAGAATATGAAATGAGACTAAAAACCACAGTATAAAGGCAAAATAATGGAATATAATAGCCTTTAAAAAAACTGAACTCTTAATATTTAACAGCCCAAGGTCAATTTTAAAAACACAAATAAGAAGTTCCCTTTATTTCAGTACTTCCTAATATCTAGGGTTTGGGGCCTGAGATTCAATGAAATGAACATTTGTTGAATAAGCACTAACTATATGCTGAGTGCTGTGCTACACTCTTGAAGGGGCTATAAGGTGATTAAAGCATGACTCTTTCCCTAATGACTAGTAACAAATCTACTGGTGGAATAAGGAGAGTACAAATTTAAATGTGCCAGTGAGCTGAAGGGACAAAGTGAATTGAACCAACATTTCTTGCAGTCTCTGCATAATCACTAAGTGATATATGAACCATATATCTCCCTAATTCTTTTCTTCCTTCACCCTTCCATCACATACACATTAGGAAAATTCTAATCTGGTAAATATAAACCTGGGCATGAGGATACCAAAGTATTTTGCTTAGTTTTTAATGAGGTGTTCCATATGTGGGATAATACATGTTACTATATCATTTAACCTCAATTTCCTTATTCGTTAAAAGGGAACAATAATTCCATCTCCTGACCTACCTGTGACAGCACAGACGTTGTCAGGTTTAATGAGCTATCTGTAACAAATTTTGAGTATTTTTAGAAAAGAGCTGCTAAACAGACTGGCTATCGTGATTACATTTTCATGTATTGTTTTTACACCAAAATTAGAATAAATAAAAGCAGAATAGCTAACAAACTTTATAAGGCATTTTAATAGTTAGTGAGATGCTGCCCTATATCCAATATACATTTAGTTTAGTTCTCAAATAAAAATTTACTGGTAGTCTGTCAGCTCAACTGATACTAGTTTAAGGGTGAAATTGAGCCTACACCTGTTCTAGCAAAAAAAAAAAAGGAGCCTATATGTGACTCCCTTAAAATATTCATGAAGCTGGTAGAAGAGGAGATTGAATTCAATTTCTTGAAAACCACAGCAAATCTGTAATGCCACTCAGAGGCACTTTGGCATACTTGTTATAGGAATTAATTCTAATTTACTAATATTTTCCATAGGTCGGTCTCCCCCCGATTAGTAAATGCATACTTTAAAGGTAGAAATGTGTTTCAAGAAACAGAAACTGCTTTGCATAGCCAATAGATCTGCATTAACGCTGGAAAGTGTACATATGGGAGAATCTTTGAAAGAAAATGAATTTGCCGAATTGCTAGGTCATTTAGCTATTCAAGTCATGGTCCGTTAACCAGGCAAGACGCTATGGCTTTGCTTTGTGCTCTAGTTAAGGGGCAGGATGTGTAAAATAGTGTATAGTTAGGTGGATAATTAATAATTATCTTGAGCTTGTATAGTGGTGCTGAATATAAGAATTTCAATAATTGTTAAAGTAAGGAAAGTGTTTCTAAATCAGATTGCCTTCCTTTATTATAAGATGCTTGTATTCCTTACAGAAAGGAAGATAATGACAACACTTAAGTGTGTGAGAAAATCTTGATGGCTCAGAGATGACTAGATTTTAATGTTAGACTCCACTGGAGCTTACCCAAGGGCATACGACATTGTTTAAGGGGTTAAAATTGAATGAAGTTTTCTCATGCCATAACCATTTGCCTATAGAATTTTTTTATAGTTAGGGTGCATGTTAAAATACAACTATTTATGTTTTAGTTCTGGTGAGTTATAATAATAGTGGCAATAATTTTATAGGAGGGATTTTCTCAGCTTATATCATAGTAATATATCAGTATTTATCATTGTGTGAAAACTCACAGTTTCATACTTTGCTACCAATAATTTTTCCATACTCTTATGTTTGGTAATTCATTCATAGTTATACCAGATCACCAGATATAAAATTCCAGAGAAAGTGACTTATCTAGGTTCAGAGGGAAAGGTAAAGAAGGGAAGGTTTAAGGGGCACAATGTGAAAAATGAATGAGGCAAATATTTGGCATAGCATATTGTAGCTATAAAATACCTTAGAGATCATTTAGTCAAGCCATTTCAAATTAGAAATTAGGAAACTGAGACCCAGGGAGGGCAGCTTAGTTACCCAATTGTTAATGGGTGAAATTGATGAAGGGATTAAAGTAGAGAGACAGGATGGCATAGAGTAGTTGGTGGATCAGTCAGGAAGAACTAAGTTAAATTCCTGATTTTGCCACGTTCTCTGTGTGATCTCAAGCAAATTGCTTGTGTCAGTGCCTTCAGACAATTCCGTGATGATAAATTACAGAAGAATCGCTGATCTGTACTCATGGAAGGAGTTTGCACACAAAGAATTTCCCCACACCAATGAAATCAGATCTGGACTGTAATTCACATACATATATATACTTATTTAATACACATATCAAAGGTATCTGTGTTTCCTTGGAAGCTCCAGGTTTTTCAGATGCAATATCAGTAGTCCTTAGATAACAAATAAAACAGCAGGCAAATTACTTCCTTGTGAAACCAAGCAAAATTTAAAAACATTAAAGAATGGGAGAAAACACAAAGGTTATAAGGAGTAAAAGAAGGGAAGACAAGGAAATTCATGTCAGATAGCCTTAATATTCTCAGTAAATTAGAAATTGAGGCCATTTTTTGAAAGTAGGGTGATAGAGATGGGGTTAGGGACATAAGGAGATGGCACAAAGCAACTGGGAGTAAGAGGTAAATAAAATGTTTACTAAGCAGTGGTGAGAGCCTAGCTGAGAATAACCTGTATTCATAATGTAGTAAGTATGGCTTTTGTGTCATATTACTAAACTGTTCACACCTTGAAAACAGGTATGAAAACTATGAAAGGGTATTTATGTTGACCCCATGGCCTCTTTCTTGCTTCAGGTCACCAGTATGGTCCTTGCACTTTAACCTTGTTTTTAGATGACCTAGTAACTTGAGTGAGTTTTGTATAAGAAATGGAAATAATTATAAATTACATATGATCATGAGAAAAGTTACTATTGTCATTGTATGACTAATTGGGCCTTATGTAATGTACAAACTACAAACTAAAGTTTGCTTTGGCAAAATCTACTGGTTAAGGCCCCTGCTTTTCTGTACCAGATGTTCTTTCCTATGTCTGTATTTTTAAAGACAGAAATAAATATTATTGCATGACTATCCAGTGCACTGTTGCCAAAGTGATCTCTGTAAAGTACAGGTTTGATCATTTTACTCTATTGCTCAAGAATATTCAATGACTCCCTATTACTTGATACAGTGTAAACTTACCAGCTTGTCTTTAAACCCTCACATGATTTGACTCAAGGATACCTTTTCGAATATGTCTAAATTAAATGTCACTTCTCCCATCAAAAGCATATAAATAAGGTAATGAAAATAATTTATCAAATGCTTATGCTGGGGTAGGCACTATACTAAGTACTAGTGATGGAATAAAATCAAGAAATATAGCACTACTCTTGTGGAGTTTACATTCTAGTAGGGGAAACAAACATAGACGGTGTATAATCATACAGGAATATGTATGCCAGAGCTTACACAAACAATGACTTGACTTAGAGGTGGCTGGAAGGAGGTGTGATGGACTTTGGTAAGATTTCTTGGATGAGAAAGTTCACCAGTTCTTGGATAAGAAAGTTCAAGGTTCCAGTTCTAATGCAAAGAAGGCAGAACCCAGGCTGTATGGCTCGGAGATGTCTAGAAGTAGTGGAAAGCTATAGTTCCTGGCCTGACCCTCACCAGCAAGGAGGGACTGGTTGCCAAAATAAAAACAAGGAGAAATTTAGAAAGAAGTGAATGTTGTTTGTGGAATGATATTAACTGGGAAGAAAATCTCCAGTGGAATGCTGTCAGGGACTTGTCTGGCCCTCTGCTTCTTAACACTTTTATCAATTATTTCAATAATTCATAAATTATTCATTTACTTACATAGCATTCTTATTAAACTTGCTTATGATACAAGGTTGGGAGGAATAGATAACACGTTGGATGACAAACTCAGGATCCAAAAAGATCATGAAGAACAAGAACTCTTGGGCAGAATCCATTGAGATGCAACTCAATGAAGGTAAATGCAAAGGCTAGTATGTACAGACAAAAAATAAGCTTTACATGTATACAGGAGGGCGGTATTATGAACTAGAAAATTCTGGGGACAAGATTTCAGAATTTTACTGGATAGCAAGTTTAATCATGCAATAGAAATAGTGCTGCATTGGGAGACAGGAGACTTTGCTCAGATCCTGATTGTCTCTACTGATAGGACTTTAGGAAAGTTATTTAACTTCTCTGGGCCTCAGTTTCCTTGTCTGAAAAATGAGTAGGGTTTAATTACATGGCCTCTGAAGTCCCTTTCCTCTGTAGTAGATCTATGGTGTTTTGTGTGATGTACAAAAAAAAAAAAAAGAAAAAAAAGGAAGTACCTCAGTCTTAGTCTTCATTGAGCAGTAATAAGCACAAAATGAGTGTTTTGTTTTGTTTTTTAAGGGAGGAGCAGTATCTGGATCTGTGATTTCATCAATATCATTGTATAAACTCCCTTCATTAATGCAACCAATGCAGTTCTTTTGTAATATGCAGTTTTAAGTCACTGTGTCACACACAATGTCTGATACATAGTAGGTGTTCAATAAAGATTTACTGATTGATTGACCGATTGATTATTCCTCCTGGCTTTGAGACAACATATAGCATAAAGTCATTTTGAGCCAAGTGAATCTTATCGAGAGGAATTTGATTTTCCAAGAAGATAATGCCATTATGTGGCAGAAGCTGAACTTGGTCCCATGTCTTCCCAGTTCCAAACTTGGCTCTGTATCCAGTGTTCATTTCCTGGTAAAATCACATCTGGAAAGACTTTGATGATCTGGAGATTGTTCAGAATCAGGAAACTAATTTAGTAAAGTCCTGCCATATGAGCATCAGTGAAAGTCAGTGGGTATAGTGGAAGAGAAGGGAGAAGTGGAGACTTGGAGGGCATATGAGAGTTGCCTTTGAATATTTGAAGATTAAGTCTATGAATAGACTTAGGAGCAATGAGTAAAAGTTACAAAGAGGCAGATTTAGGTTTCATTTAAAGAAAAACTTCTAATATGTACAGCTATCCAGAAGAAGAACAGTCTGCCTTGGGAGATAGATTCCCCTTCCTCTGGAGGTCTTTCTTCAGGCAAAGGCAGGATGACGACTTGTCAGGGATTTTGTAGCAAGGGTCCCTATACAGGTGCAGGACATGTTGCGTGACTTTAGGTACTTTCTAAAAATCCAAGATTATGTGATCATGTGACAGTCTGGGCTAAATTCAGGGAGACTCCTCAGCAGGTTGACTATAAGTTGATGAATTTATTGGTTACAGAAAATCTCAGATACATAATGTTTTAAGTTATAGAGCATTTAGTCGTACCTGCCTCAGAAAAAAGGAGTTACCTACACAGGTGAAATTATAGATCCTTAAAATATTGAAGTTTCGATAGTACCACACCAGGCACAATTATAGTTTTTCTAGACATCCCTGAAATGAAATTTCAAGACCAGGTATTAAAAATGATAGAATATTAACATGAGCTCTAGGTACAATGTCAGAAGGTGTTCACAAATTATGATCGCGCCTTCTTTAAAATAGAGTGAAGTGGTCCTGCATGTGATTCTCCTATGTGAAAATCAATGGGCCTGATGTAATGGATCCCAAGACGAAAGCAAGTTTTTTAATGTATCAGCAAGTCCCTTAGGCTATCATGGAATGTCTCACCTGAAACTGTTTGCTTCCTTGAAGTCAGATATCAGTTTATTTTTTTTTTTATCTCTGCCCTAGTATTGAGCACAGTGGAAGACATACAGTGTGAGTTTAATAATGACTGGTTGATTGATTGACTGATTAGTCCTCTCTGCTTTGAGGCAAGAAGTAACAAAATGCATTTTGACCCAAATTAATGTTATTTGGATGAATTTGGTTTTCCAAGAGGGTAAAGATCTTGGATTTGAATGTTCTATATAATTCTAAATCTCTTAGGGCATTTCCATCAAAAAATATAGAATGTATTAGAGATTCTGGTATGTCCAGTTATTTATTTGTGTATAAACTTGACCATAATTTGAGTGTCATGGACTTGGAGCTAGGAGGCACAGCTAAGGTGGCTAAGAGGCCATGTAAACCAAACTCTCCCCACTCCAGTTTAAGGAACTCCCGTGCAACCTCCAGCACCTCCAACAAATGTTGCTATGGATTGAACTCTTCCAGTGTTAAGGAATGTAACATCTCACAAAGCTGATCTAATTATTTGTAAGTCCTATCGAACTGAAATCTGCCTCCATGGAACTTGGTCTCACTTGAGAACTACATAAAAGGTCTCATCCTTCTTCTGGATGAAAGCTTCATTTATTCGAAAATAGCCATTATGCCCCTCCCTAAGTTTCCTCTTTTTTTTATACTTCCTGTATTTTCAGACTAGTGAAATCATAATTTGAAGAATAATCTTTTTTATTTTCCTCAGAATTAATTATCTTCTATGTAGAATGTATAGTAAGACAGACATGATTAAAATAAGAAAAGGTATAGTGGTGTTGCTGTGGATCTTGGTGAAGAATCTTTAGTATGATGAAATCACATGTTATTTAAAGTGTCAGAGTGATTAGCAGTAATGAAGACCATTAGCCTCATGTTATTTGGCTAAAGGTATTTTTTCTTATTTTTGAGAACCTTCTGGTTGTGGGTTGTATTTTTTTCCTAGTCAATAAGAAGCATTTAATAAATACTTGTTGTTGACTGATTGGTTAGCAAAGAATAAAAGCTATGTCAGTCAAACACAAGATCTGGTAGGTCCCATGAAACTGGAAACCCTCTGGTGACTGAGAGGCTAACTTTTGAGGCAGCTGGTGGCACAGTTCAGAGATTACTAGGTTTAGAGTCAGGACAACCTAAGTTCAAATCCAGCCTCAGAAGATTACTAGCTGTGTGACTCTAGCACATCACTTAACTGCTTTAGAGTTTCCTCAATTGTAAAATGGGGATCGTAATAGCACCTAGCTCCCAGAGTTTGTTAGTACTCAAAAAGAAAAGTGCTCAGCAGAGTGTCTGGCACAGAGTAGGAGCTTAATAAATAAATGCTTATCTTTTCCCCTTTCCTTTCCAAGGACCAGGCTATCTGAATTCATCTTGAAAAACTTGTTCTCTAGAGTTGGCAGGATTGGGGGTGGTGGACGGTGGCAACAGGGTGGAGGAGAAAGAGTATGGACATGACAGCCTATGCAAGTCGGCCACAAGTGTGATTGCAGTTCAGTTTAAGTTGAGGAAACAGTCCACTCAGATGAAATTGATTCTTGAAAAATTTAAAGCTAGGGACAAGCATTGTCTATAGGTCTCTACAGGTGAGTAGGGATTAGGATTTACTAGTTATATGGCTGTCTCCCTACTCTTCCCATCTCTGCTCTGTCAGACGTGCTGCTAAGTATACCTCAGAAATAAATGAGTGCCTGGGGTATTTGTTCAACTTTTTCACATTTTCCCTAGGCATCTGCAGTGCCAAAGTCACATCAAAGATTTGATTATAACAGACATATATACTAAGGATTTTTCATAAGCTCAAGTTCATCATGTAAAAAGTTTTCAGGTTGTTTTTTTTCTTCTGGTAACTTGAAACACAGAATCAACATTTTGTTTTTGTGCTTTAGAACTTCCCTTTTTTGTCTTTTAATCAAGATGAAAATCAACTTGATTCTGCCTGCAGAGCTAAGCTAGCCGCCTTTTTAGAAAATCTGTATTGTTAAATTGGAAGCACGTTCTGCACATGGTTTAGCAGTTAGTAGCCTGGAAAATGACCCAATAGCCAAGATGTTTTTTTTAAATCTCCATTGTAAGTGCTTGCTTAAAGTATAAGCCTGTAATTGACTATTTTAAACATTGTTCATTGTTAATTCTTTTAAGGCTATTATAGTTTGTAAATAACATTGCCTCTTAAGTAGTGTCAGTACAAGAACATTAGGGCTATAAGAAAATCCAGTTAAATGTGCTGCCTAGAAGAATTACCAATTAGCGTAGGAGACTGGGGCTCCCTAAGCCTTGGAAATATTTGCTTAGTGAACTTAAAGAAGTGACTTTGTCTTTGTGTTTTAGTTTCTTCATATTTAAAATTCATACAATCTTGTCGTCTTTGATTAAAGAAAACCATACATGTTTAACACTAGTCTTACTATGTTGTCCTCAGTATTCTGGCTAGTTTAGTTACCTGTATGTACGTTAGAATTATTAATTTTCCTTATTCTTGAAGGGCTATTCCATAATAATACTAATAAATCTTCATCTTTTTTTTAGTACTTTTTACTTAATTCCTACCAAAAATCTCAAGTTGACTAATTATATTTATGTACACTTGGAATGTGAATACTGTCATTACCTTTAGTTTTATAGTTAGTTTTATAGATGCATATGGTCAAGTGCTAATCAAGAAGCATTTTCATTCCTCGATTAATAATAAAACCTCAAAAGTTTGCAAAGTGCTTTAGATACAGTATTGCCTTTGTTTTTTGTTTTGGCCATTTTTTTTTTGCTTTTTTTTTTTGGAGGGGGGAGGGCAGGGCAGTTGTGGTTAAGTGACTTGCCCAAGGTCACATGGCTAGTTAAGTGTTAAGTGTTGGAGGCTGGATTTTAACTAAGGTCCTCCTGACTCCAGGACTGGTTCTCTATTCATTGTGCCATCTAGCCGCCCTACAATATTGTATTTGAACATCAAACAACCCTGAAATTTAGGCAATACAGATAGGATTACCATTTATAAATAAGGAAATTGAAGCTCAGAAAGATTAAGTGATTTGCCAATGATCACATAGCTATTAAGCATCAGCGATGGGATTTGAACCCATGTCTGACTTGACCCAACAAAATGCACTCATGGAATAGTAGATAACTTGTGCTCAGGAAGATCCGAGTTTAGATGTGACCTTAAATATTTACTAGCTCCCTAAGTAACCCTGGGCAAGTCATATAAACTCTCTCAGCCTCTGTTTCTTTATCTGTAAAATGGGGAACACCTGTCTCTTAGGGCAGGGGGGGGGTTCGGGTGAATGAGATAATATTTGTAAAGTGCTTTGCAAGCCTAAGTATTAAAGAAATGCAAGCTATCATCATATCCCTATTTTATTTTCACTCTTTTAAACATATATTGCATTGACACTACCGTACTGTAGGTGCAAGGTTGTAAGTGCTAATCCTTAAATATTGCATAAAATATAAGGAGAGATGAGTTAACTGTTGCCGATCAGAAAGGGAGGAGGGGCACAGCATGGATGTAAGAATAAAGAGGAGAAAGGGTTCTAAGTGGACTAGGGTCCACTTGGGTATAATATTGGAAGAAAAAAAGTTGGCAGGACATATTGTGGACATTATTGAGGCCTGGTGATAATCTTTATGTAAAGTGGTAACTTAAAAAATATCCCAAGATTACGTTTATTTGAAACAAAAGACATGGTTGGAAATGCAGAGGTAGAGTGGATATTTTAATAGCAGTGAAGATAACCCAGTTAGGTTCATTAGTAAGTCTTAAGTGAGACTAGAAAAAAGGAAATAGCAAGGAAACTACTTAGTTATGCTAATTTGGAAAATAGAGGCTTTGAGCAAAGCAGATTTTTGCACTAGATGCGTACTTCATAGAACACACTTTCTAGCAGGTATCAGCCTGGTCATTGAGTTAGATGCTCAAGAGTAGAGAATGTCTGTAGCCAAAACAGCAGCTTCTCTGTCCTTTGTGACAGTTCACAGTCAGTGTTGAACATTAGAAACTGTATAATTGAAAGAGACAAAGGGATAAAGCAGTGAAGGAAAAGACACACAGAGGGAAATATAACTTATTCAAAGATAAATTTGATAAATGTATACCCAAGGGTTCTGCTGTCTAAGAATAAATATCCTACAAATAAAATCCAACAAACGGGCTAATGTGGATTAAAACGGAAGGGCAAAAAGCAATCATCGATTGAGAAAGAGGCAGAGTTGACATCAAGTGTTATACAGAAGATGACTGGTGTGATTACAGGAAGAAGTTAAGAGTATTTAAAAACATCCCAAAATTAAGAGTCGAAGAAAGAAAGAGATTGCATATGAGATGAAGATAAATAATAATGAGCTGTTTCTCAAGTACTTAAAGAACAGGAGGTCAGAAAAGTGGTTTGTCAAGCCTCAAAGAAATAGAAAGGGTAATTTATTGACAGACGATGGAGACACTACTAAAAAATAAATGAATTTTTCACCTCAGTGTTCACAAAGGAGGATGGGGGACAGATGCCAGAAACAGACATATATTTCCCAGGGGAAACAGAAGAAATACTGAAAGAAATCAGGATCATGCCAAAACAGGTGATAAAAGGATGAGACTTTAAGAAGACTAATAAAATTCTAAATTTTAAGCTCAGTCACTCAATATTCCTCAAGAAGTTACATGATGCCAGGACCTCTTTTCCCCTCCCCAAAATGAGGGCAATTAACCATATTCTCTTAATGAAGCAAGTGTGTGTCTGTGTGTGTTCATGTTCTTTAGCAAAAGCTATGAAGAATTATCTGTTGAGTAAATAAGACTTATTTATTTTATTATCTTTCTCTAATTGGGACTTGCATGACCTAATAAATTTCTTTCCAGAAGCTCTTACTTGATCAGTGTCATCTAACCTCCTTTTAATGCAAGGTAAACCCAAGCCCACTGAGGTCATTTTATGCAGTTTTTTCAAATAGAAACAGCCATTCATTTAAGACAAGTCACAGTTTATATTAGGAAGATAGTAAAACAAACAAATTTAATTGGAATGATTATTTCTCTACTTTTTTAAGAATATCCATCTTATTTCTTTGGGTTTTTCCTGGTCTGTGTGTGTGCATACATTACTTGATTTTAATCCAACAAACATTTTATTCCTTACTCTACGCAAAGCATACAGGCTAAGCAAAAATACAAAGTTTAGATAAGGAGCAGTTCCTTTACTTCTGGAGTCCAAAGTCTAGCAATGACTGATGACACATGTAATTATAAAGCAAAATATATGATAGGTTCATAAGAGAGGTATAAACCCTGCTGAGGTACAAGGGAGCAAAATCGTTATCTCATGGAGGGGATCAGGGAAAGATTATATAAGTCTAGATTTCAGAGGAACTTGAGCCCATTTAGTCCAGTCCTTTCATTTTACCGATGAGGAAACTGAGGCCCAGGGACATTAAGTGACTTGCCCAAGGTACAAGTGCTAAGTGTCAGAGGCAGGACTTGAATCGAGATATTCTGAATCCAGAGTCAGTGCTTATTCTTTTGTACTCTGCTGACTTCCAACTTAAGTTCTAAAGGAGGAATTCAGCAGGTTTACAATTCTGATGTCTCAAGTTAAATCTAGATTAATACTTTTCAAACCAGAAATCAGAAACCTTCCTTAACTGATGTTCTTTTGTGAGTTTCTATAAGTAGAAGGAATGGGATGTGTAAGAGAGCCGCCTAAGGTGAAGGCAGAGCTCCCTAGATGTCCAAGCACTTGGAAACTCAAGGATCAGTTTTAGAAGTGTTTTAAGAGGCAAGTTAAAATTATGTTAGAAAAGATTGTCTAGGCCCAATAAAAGGAAAAGACCCAAAGACCTCTTGCATATCAATCTCTCAGAAATTCTTTTTTCTTAAAGAAGAGAAATAAAAGTGCTGAATATGATGAGAACCAAATAACATCCCAAGAAATGAAGTTCATTATAGCTGAGAAAAACAACAGCCAAGAAATGGCCGGCCACCAACGTGTAAGTCATTTCAGATTCAGATGTCCGTGTGCAGTCATAGCATCAACTGGGTAGGACAAAGACAAAATCAATACCAGGTTAGAGGAAAAGGCAAAGATGAAAAAAGTCTCGGAAAGATAATTACAGAAGCTCTAGCCTGAACTGGTTAAACCAAGAGTTGACTCTCAACGATGGAAAATGGACAAAAGTAAAGTTGTTGACTAAAGTTGATCACTTAGAAGAGTTTAATCAATTCAAAATCATTGCCACATGTAAGAAGCCAAAAGCCTCTGGCATTTTAATGGCAAACTTCTCATTAATGATGGCAGTAGAAGGATAGTATTTGAATGGTACCACTGGAGTACTATATGAGAAATTGGAAATGGTACTTAAGAAGATGAAGGAAGGACTGGTATCTTCCTTGTGACCAAAAACATACAGAATAAATACACTCTAAAGGGGACATCATTTTAAAGGTATCCATGGTCCAGTTTTTTATCTTTGTATTTAATCGTATGTTATTTTTTTCCCAAATACATGCAAATATAGTTTTCAACATTCATTTTTGTAAGATTTTGAGTTCCAGATTTTTCTCCTTCACTCCCACTTCCCCTAGACAACAAGCAATCTGATGTAGGTTATACATGTACAGTCATGTTAAACATATTTCCACATTAGGCATGTTGTGAAAGAAGAATCATAACTAAATAGAAAAAAAACATAAGGAAAAAAATAAACAAAAAAACAAAGTAAAAATAGTATGCTTTGATCTGCATATTCTCCATAGTTCTTTCTCTAGATGTGGATGGCATTTTCTATCACAAGTCTTTTGCAATTGTCTTGGATTGTTGTATTGCTGAGAAGAGCTAAGTCTATCAGAGTTAATCATTGCACAATGTTGCTGTTACTGTGTACAGTGTTCTGGTTCTGCTCACTTGCATTCAACATCAGTTCATGTAAGCCTTTCTAGGTTTTTTTTTTAATCTGCCTGCTCCTTATTTCTTATACAATAACAGTATTCTATCACATATATCACAACTTGTTTAGCCATTCCCCCGTAGATGGGTATCCCTCAGTTTCCAATTCTCTGTCACCACAAAAGGAGCTGCTAGAAATATTTTTTGTACATGTTTGGCCCTCTTCCCTTTTTTATCATCTCTTTCAGATACAGCCAGCAACCAATTTTAAAGGTGTCTAAAGTGGGAGAAGATCCCAAATGAATATGAAAGATCACGACTAACATGTATTTGGATTCTAACTCCAATACTTAAAAGAAAAAGGCCACTGAGAAGACTGCGAAGACATCAACAACTTGTATACTGAATTCCCAATGCTTTAAAATTCTTAGGAAAATGGTCTAATAAACATCAAGGGTTCCCCTTGATGAAAACATGATAAAAGTATTGGTTAGTATTAGCAAGTTTTTATAGATGATTTTCCACACACATCTGAATGAAAGGTATATAATCAAGGGATATTCACTGTAGCAATTAGAGGAGATGCTTCTTGAATTCAGAGGCTTGCAAAATAAGGAGGAAATTTGATCTGTTGCCCTTAGTCATTTCATTTCTTTCATTCATTTGGTAGCTAATGAATGATTATGTGCTAAACCCTAGTGTTCATACCAGAAATGGGATGCAGAAACCTATATACAAGAAATAAATTTCAAAAAGAGATTTTATATATATATATATATATGTATATCTTGAAGTAGAAATGGGATCCTGTGGGTATCCATATCCATCTCCAAATAACTTCCCAACTTTCCCTTTTTATATGGGAAAAATGTTATTTGATATATGTTAGAGATGATCCCTTATTTTTAGGAATTCCAACACAATGATTGATGAAACAAAATATTGTCATTTACCTTACTTCCAGATCTGTGCTTCTGAATCTTCGAGCACATTAGTCAGCTTAAAGAATAAGAGTATGAGAATAGAATGTTCCCTTATTTACTTAAAGTTAACTAAACATGGAGAGATATAAAGCCATATAACCCAGGTCCTATGGAGTCATCCAGACTCAGATACTTATCTGTGAAGTTTCTAATGGGCAAAGAGGGTGAGACTTTCCTGTATGGTTTGGGGGTTAAAAATACAAAGCAAGGGATATTTAACACCTACAAGATAATGCCAATTACATTTGGCAAGTGCCAAAGAAGTCCTCTCAGTAAGAAATTAAAGGCTTCATAAAGGTATATAAGCACCCACACCCACCTGTTTGTGTGTGAGTGAGAGAGACAGACAGACAGACAGAGAGAGAGAGAGAGAGAGAGAGAGAGAGAGAGAAAGAGAATGAGAATATTTATTAGGTACTTACATTTGTTGGTTACTGCTCTAGACAGTGGACAAATACAAGAAAACAAGACAGTTCTTATTCTCAAGAAGCTTACATTCTAATAGGGAAGACAAATAAAGGGGAAAGGAGGGAGAAGGCAAGAAGAGGCTTTGATTTGGGGCAAAATAAGGTGACAGCTGTCATATAGGAGGGTTGTATCCTGTGAGCAGAGGAATGGGACTAAGAGTGAAAGGATGATGACTGGAGTATGTATGAAGATAGTCTGGAATAATTCTACATGTGAAAGGCTAACTCACATTCCATACCGGAAGAAAAGAAAATGATCTTAATAAGGGGATAAAGACCCTAATTATTAATATAACTTTGGATAAATGTGTGTATATGCATAGAGACATACTATAATATTCAAATAGAGAGGCTTATACATGCAAATATGTCTACATACGTGTATATCTATATCTGCATAGTCTATAGTAGGTATTAACATATTTTGTGTTGTGGACCCCTTTGACAATATGGAAATCAGTGAACCCATTTTTTTTTGTAAATGCATAAATGAAATACACAGAATTACAAAGGAAACCAATTATATTAAAATTAAAGAAAAAAAGTTCATGAACCCTGGTTTAAGAAAGAACTCCTATAAATCTGTAGCAATCAATAGCATTTTACTTAAACTCAGAGTGAAGAAAATAGCACTTTCAGTTATAAAATTCTATAAAAGCAAGACTATATTTTAATATACATAGTAAGAAAGGAGTACAAAAGTTGATGTTTTGTTGCCTCTGGCAGCAGTATGGGAAATACAGTGTCTATCTGTGCTTATATCAAATAGATAATTTGGTTATTTCTACCTCAGAGAAGGGATCAGACCACATTCATTTTTGGCAAGGACCTACATGTCTAACTTGCTTTTTAGAACGGCTCTACTTATATAGCCTATTCCTTAAATTCAGGATGGCCAGAGAATGCCATCCTTTGAGTCAGAACTCTTGAAGAAAATCAATAGGCATTTTAAAGAGATCATTCAACTTACACAACCAATAAAAACAAATATATTAACCATTTTACAAAATGGAAAATATTATATGAGTTGCCTGAAAAGCCATTGAATTAATCCATTAATGTATAAATGTCTTATCCTAAGGGATCCAGAATTTTAAAATTACTTTTCCCCCCAAAAATATTTACTTTCTCTCTTTCTCGGGGGAAAAAAAAAGACCAATAACAAAAGCCCACCCCCCCCCCAAATAAAACCACCCTTGTAGCAAATTTGCATAGTCAAGCAAAACAAATTATCATATTGTCTATGGCCAGAAATGTGTTTCATTCCCTGTCTGGAGGTGGGTAGCTTGTTTCATCATTGGTTTTTTGTGATATTGGTTGGTCACTGGTTGTTTATGTTTTACGCCTCTCAAAATTATTTGTTTTACAGTGTAGTTATAGTATAAATAATTCTCCTGGTTCTGTTCACTTCACTCTGTATCTGTTCAAAAAGGTCTTCTCAGGTTTTTCTGAAACTGTCATTTTCATTATTTCTTAAAACGTAGTAGTATTCTATAGTATTCATGTACCATACGTTGTACGGCCATTCCTCAAGTAAGACATCCCCCTTAGTTTCCAATTCTTTGATACCACAAAAGAGCTATATGAATATTTTTGTATGCATTGGTCCTTTTCCTCTTTCTTTGATTTCTTTTTGGAGTATTAGGAGAAATATATGATAGTAAACAGTATTTGAGGAAGTTGTGCTGTATTTTCAATGATTGCAAGCCCCCCACTTCTTCAGAAGCGTCAAAATTAATTTTTAACACCAATGGAAGGTATATAATGGGTAAAAATGATTACTTTTACCCAAAAAGTAGCATGAATGACATCATTAAAAACATGTATGACAGGAAAAAGGTCATGTGATGAGAATGAGAAATAAAAGATAAACTGAGTGCTGCTTTAGCACCTATGAAATAACAGGAAAGTCTGAGAAAAGCTCCACAATGCTGGATGGATCCTCTGTATAGGATTTGATATGAGCAAAAACCAGAGTCTGAAAAGCCATGGTGGTAAGAGGCGCCACTATTTTCAGTGTTGGAAGGAGTACCCATTATAATGTGAGGCCAAATTCATTGAAGTATATAAGGAAAGGTCTATAAAACTGAATAAGCTGATCGTGGAAGCCAGAGACAGACTGTTCCTGCTTCACTCCCTAAAACACTTCTGTGTATAATCCCTACTAACTAATTCCTCAAAAAATGATTCTACTGAAGTTTATTTTAAATACTACCCCAGTTTCCAGTGACAGAGTTTGCCTCAGATGAGTCCCTTTTAAGACATTTATTCCCTTTTCCATTCTTCAGTGTTCTAAGTGCCTTTAAAAATCAGTGGATTTAAACACATCCATCCAAACATGAAAGATTCAAGTTATAACAAGTTTTCTTCTTTCATCTTCTAAGCACTGACTTTTGTTGTAGAACCAAAGTTATCGTTTGCTTTTCCTGGCATTTTACATGGGAGAAAAAGATTCCTTCAGGATCAATTAGATAAACATATTTAGAGAGCTACCCACTGTGGTGACTAAACTATGCCTGTCCTCAAGGGGATTTATATCCTGTTGAAGAAGAGAACCAAAAGTAACTAAAAAGGACAAGAAAGCAACTAAAAGGACTTCTCGCAGTAGATGATATAGTGCCAAACCATGACTTGGCCTGCTAGTGCTGGGGGAGTTCAAAGAAAAAATGCCTAAAAATCTGCAAAGCCTTAATTCAAGTCAACAAACATTTACTAAATGTCAGTCATGTTCAGGGTGCACTACTAGGTTCTGGGGATGTAAAAATAAAAACCTTGACTTAAAAATTTGTTAGAGATCTGGATAAAACTAAGGACCACATTTTGGCAGAACTTTGCCTTTTACTAATTTTTAAAAATGAATTTTTCCCATTTTTATTCTGGTATAAATTTATAACTGATTGAAAAATATAGGCTCCCTCCAGTGGCCAGCAGAATACCTCTGAGAACTGGGTGATATAACCTGTTATCTGAGTGTGTATAATTGTCTGTGTTTCATAACTATTGAGCCTTTTTATTTTGGATGTTATTTATTTTTACATATTATAAAATGAATCACCACACATCGCTTTACTTTTTATTTCACATAGGTAAATGAAACTCAATTGATCAGTCTCTTTTTTTTTCTTTCCTATTCTCCAGTACCTAAGAAAATATACTTGAGTTAATATAATGGTATGTCAAACAAAGAAAAAAGGGCCAGAATAATACCTGCTTAACTTTTTTTTTCAGATTTCTAGCTATGTCTAATTAATGAGACATTCTCTACTAAAACTGGAGGGCAAAAACAAAAGTCTGTCAAAAGATATTCCTTAAATAAAAATTGGATGCTTCTGGTGAATATATGATATATAGTCATTTTTCATTCCTTTTGGAGCTTATTTTACTTGTAATAAAACCACCCTCTATTTTGGATTTATTGGTGGGGAAGAGTGGATCAAATTAGAGGAAAACTTAAATGACCTATAGATTTCATGTATATGTACATATATTAAATTTTCATTCATATTTTTTGTTTTTGCACCAACTTCATTTCTGAATGTATCCCTCTACTTTTCTGTACCTAGAAAAGCACCCCATGTAACAAAGATTCCAAAAGGCAAAGGAGAAAATATGTTTAGTGAACCAGTTATTAAATAATATTTTTAAAGAAACACAATTTTTATTACAGGTATATCTTGGGTTGTGTGTTCAGTTCCAGATCACCACAGTAAAGCAAATTACATTAATTTTTTTGGTTTGTCAGTACATTAGTGTGCAATAATATTATGTCTAAAAAAGCAATGTATACACCTTAATAAAAAAGTACTTTAGGGCGGCTAGGTGATGCAGTGAATAGAGCACCAGACCTGGAGTCAGGAGGACCTGAGTTCAAATTCGGCCTCAGTTAACACAAAAACTAGCCGTGTGACCTAGGGCAAGTCACTTAACCCCAATTGCCCTCCAAAAAGCAAAATAAATAAATAAGTACTTTATTGCTTTAAAGTGCTCACCATCATCTGAGCCTTCAAAAATCATAATCTTTTCATTGGTGGAGGAAATTGCCTTGATGTTGATGGTGACTGACTGATTGGGGTGGTGGTCGTTGAAGGTTGTGGCAGTTTCTTAAAATAAGACATTGAAATTTGCCGTATTGATGGACTCTTCCTTTCACTTGAACACTTTGGGGCCATTTGTTTGTTGCTGTTGTTGAGTCATTCATGCATGTCCAACTCTTGGTGACCATTTTATCATCTAATAAGTCTTCAAGTCTGTCCGAGTCCGTGTGCATTGTTTCTATGGGTTGCTATTGTGGAGTTATTAATTGGTGAGATTTCAATGTTGTTGTGTCTCAGGAAATAGGGAGGACAAAGGAGAGGGAGAGAAATGGGGAAATGGCTGGTCGGTAGAGCAGTCAGGACACACGCAACTTTATCGATTAAGTTTGCCATCTTAGATGGGTGTTAATCCTAATATCAAAGATCGCTGCTCATAGACCACCATAACAGATGTAATAATAATGAAAAAGTATAACATTTGTGAAAAATGCAAAAATGTAACTCCAGCGACAAGATGTGAACACATGTTGTTGGAAAAATTGCTCAGCACAGGGTTGCCACAAACCTTTGATTTGTAAAAAACATAGTTTTTGTGATGCTCAATAAAGCAAAGTACAATAAAATGAGGTATGCTTGTATTTTCCACTACATTGGGCATCTAAAACTAAGGGTGTGTGGAAGGAACAAGGGGGATTATTTCCTTTTGGAAAGATTTTCAGGTAATAATAAAGAGTATTTGTAACAATATTGTTTGTAAAACTCTTTAAATAAATGAGCTTTCTTGATGAAAGCAACAACTCTGTAAAGCCTTCTAGGTACTACAGGTATTAAAATTACAGATGAGGAAACTGAGGCTCAGAGGTTAAGTGATTTGCCCATGATCATACATCTAGTTAAAATCAGAGCCAGGCTTTCAACCTAGGTCTATCTTGACTCCAGCTATGGTATACTCTACTCTACCACAATGGCTCTAATTATTTGAATGTAAGTGGGTGCAATGTTATCCTTTAGGTATCTAGTTGAGTGCTTCCAGGTACTTGAATAGAATTTGATCATTTAAAGCATTGTTCACATTCCTCCTACTGTCTTATACCATGAGTTTGTACATTAGGAAACGGTTCACTTAATAAAGGTGAATTCTGGCCCAGGCCTATAAGAATAATATGAAATTTAAAATTAGTAGAATTCAACTAATCAAAGTTTAATATACAACTATATAGTAAAATTATTATCATTGCCCTTGGTACTATTGTAGTGTGCTGTTCTTTGTGTGACTTAGGCTTTTTCTGCAAGTGTAATCTTTTTTGTCACATTAGAGATGCAGAACTGTCATCACACCCTTCACAGTTGAAATTTCTTAGCCTGCTCATGTGGTGTACACCTGTAATATGTTGGCAACAAAATGGGTTCCTTCTTTGCTCATAATATTGCATGTTTTTTTATTTTACATTTTACATTTCCATTGTGTATTTTATGACTCTTATTACCCTTAACTAAGAATTATTATTAAATGGCAAAATGAAAGAACCTCAAGCAAAATTTGACATTATGTTGGTAAAGTATAATGAAGAGCTTGGCCATCGAACTATAGACATACTGGAGTTTGGAGTTTAAAAGGAACTTGGGGATCATTTAGCTCAATGCTTTCATTTTTCATTTGAGGAAACTGAAATCAAGAGAAGTTAAAGTACCTCATTCCCCCTCTCTAATGCACTTTTGTGTTATCTTCCCTTTTTAGCATAAGAACAAGGATTGTTTTGCTTGTATTTTTTATCCCAAAAGTGCTTTTTTTGGTTTGTTTGTTTTTGTGAAGGCAGTTGGGGTTAAGTGACTTACCCAGGGTCACACAGCTAATAAGTGTCAAATGTCTGAGGCCACATTTGAACTCAGGTCTTTCTGACTCTAGCACCAGTGCCTTATCCACTGTACCACCTTGCTGCTTCCCCCCAAAGTACTTAATAAATGTTTTCATTCATTAATCCATCCACCAATCTATCCATTCATGTGTGACCATTGACAAGTCATGTGACTTCTCTGATTCTCTCTAATAAAATGAAGATAATATCTTATCTGACTCATAGGATTGTTGTGAAGTTTGGATGAAGGATTGCATGTCAGATGTTTTGTAAACCTAAAAGCATCATATTGATGTTAGGCTAATTAAAGCCAAATTTTAAATTTAGGCTCTTCAGCTACAAATTCAGGGTTCTTTTCAGTCCCTCTCAGGCACCTCACATGTTATTCATTGACTGATAGAACTCATAAACGTCTAATTTTACAGATCAGGAAACTGGGGCCCAGACTAATGAAATAACTAACCACAGTTAAACAGAAACAAGCGGCAGACCTGGGACTTGAACTGAGGTCTTCTTACTCAAGTCTAGTCCTCTTTCCTCCATATTTTTTTTACCAAATTGTTTCTTGCTAGAGGCTTCCCATTCAGTATTTTATTGACATAAGAAATAAAGTTAGGTATAAAATAATAGACTAGGATAGTGTGTCTTACTATTTTTGCATATATGTCTGATGATTTCTCCTTGTGTGGCCTGTATTTGGTGATTAGGGAGTTTCCTCTGGCATATACATTCATTCAACATGCATTTTGTTCATCTATGAACATTACTGTTTTTCCAGAGAAAGTATTTCTCATGATACCCCATTCTTTTATGCATTTGGGGTTTTAATGCTTTGTTTAGAGGATATGTCAGCAGCAATTGTGGTCCAAATTGCCCCCATAAGTAGGCCTGACCACCTGCAAGTGAATTTTATCCAAATCAAAGTTGGTTACTTCATGAAACAATCTTTGTAAAGACTGACAATGATAATGAAGATTTATTAATAAAGCTGAAGAACAAGGACCTCTAAGGTGAGAAAGTAGATAGTGTTGAGCATGTTGAAGAATGAGAACAGGAACTTGAACATATAAAGCAGGATTGAAACTGAAAGGATGGTTTCAGGTGTGGGGAAGGTGAGAAAATGGGTTCAGGATAGGAAAGATAAAACTAGTGCTGACAGTATAGGGTTGAAGGAGAGAAGAAAGAAATTGGAGGTGCCTGCTTTCTCTTTTATTACCTCCTCCCTCATTACCACAAGCTCTGCCACTTTCAGCCTATTCTCCATAGTTGAGAAGCCAAGCAGAAGGTGAAAGTTGGGAGTCAGTCTCAGATAGCAGTGAGGTAGGAGAGGGAATGAAAAAGAGTCAGGAGGAGATGCTAATCCCAAGTCACAGCAGCCAAGTTTGAACAGCTGGGGCTCCTATTCTGGGGTAGTGTAACACCAATGCAATATTCACAGCACCCATGGCAACTATGAATATTCTGGTGTAGTTGTGAATCACAAAATGTAACAGGCTCTCCACACAGAGGAAAAAAACAGAGCATTTATTCAAATACCAGAAAACCAAGTCCCCAAACCAGAAATTCAAATTAATTACAATAACCACGAAGTTGGTACACATAACCAGTGCAGCAAACACCCACATTCCCAAGCCTTCCCAAACCTTCCCTCTGTCAGGCCTTCAAAACAAAACAGACTCCCTCAAGCAAGAATGCCCCTCTCTCATGGTAGCTCCTAAGACTCCAAGCTACTTGATTTCAGCAGTTCTGGCTCCCTCTAAGCTTGTGCTCAGATTTTTATCCTGGTCATTAGCTCTTCCCTGCCCCACACCTTCCTATTGCATCAATAAGTTCCTCCCACTGGGGGATTCACAAGTTCTGATTTTTAAAAAAGGCTTGACATCATCAAGTGGAAAGCTCAGCTTGAAACAAGGCACTAAGTACTTGTTTGCTTGCCATTACAAGGGGCAGGGAAGATCTTCAAATCCCCATTACCATTACAGGTAGCTTTTTATGTATAAGAAACTGTATCAGGGAATACTTGTAGTTTGAGAAATATCATCTTACTACTGGAGAAAATACCAGAAGTTTAGCATAGCCTTGTTTCTCCACATTTCCAGTGTGTGTATCTCAAAGCAGACATTTTTGCTGTAAAATACTATAGCCAAAGGAATCTCTCTGTTAGGTAAGAGTACTTAATCACATCACATTCCAGTAATATTAAAGAGGCATATTTCTTTGGATGGATATGATTGTATTACATTACTAATAAAGCACTAATAATAATTTTTTATTGATCTATGGGTTTTACCAAATAGAAATATACTAGACTGCTGTGGCATGAAACAAAAGAAGATAAATTTTCTATATAGAGTTTAACGGGACTTTGGAAAACCTAGAACAAATCATCTATTTTAATTATAGAAGGTAATTTTGATCAAAGTTAAGCATTTTGATGGAATTCATAAGTGACAAATAACATTCAGGACATATTGTGTAGGTAAATTTTATTACAAGAAGAAATCAAGTTAAGATGTATATGTTTAGAATAGCAATTGTCTATTTAACTTTGTCCTATATTGGTGAGAATACTAAATAACAGTATGAAATATCTGAGATTCTTAATATTGAAGAACCCTTCAACTTCTATATTCCTGTGAACACTACTGTAACTTGATTCAGAATGTCCTTTATGCATGCACAACTTTTAGAACATAAGTTTCAAGAGGGCAGGAATTCTATCTTCGTACATTCCAGTACAGTGCCTAATAATTTTTTTGTGTGATAATACAACACTATTTTAAAGAACTACAGCAGAAAATAAAATGACTCTCAAAGTCTTACATTTTCTCCAACGCCCAAGAGACAAATGCTTGATGAGAAAAAAGGAAGCTGAAGAGGGAGAAGTTCAGAAAACAAGGAGGATCATTTTGAACTGAAATAGATGAGCAATTGGTAAAAAGCATCGATGCCTCTTGTATGGTAAAGCTTTATTTCCCTTTAAGTGTTGAAATATAAGAAATGACAACCAAGGCAGTTTCAGAAAATCCTGGGAAGACTTATATAAACTGATGCAAAGTGAAGTGAGCAGGAACAAGAGAACATTGTACACAGTAACAACAATATTAAAATGATGATCACCTGTGAAAGACTTAACTACTCTGATCAGTACAATGATCTACAACAATTCCAAAGGACTCATAATGAAAAAAAAAATGCGATCTACCTACAGAGAGAGAACTGAAGAACTCCTAACACAATGAAGTTTTATTTGATTAAAATTAAAATATGTCTTATGCTTCTGACCCTCAATAGAATATATATTTTTGGTTGTGTTTCTAATAAAGGTAAGGACTTTGATCTCATCCTTCCATAATTTATTACTCCTTGCCACTAATTGCATGCAAGTTTTCAAGACAGCAGTCCAGGGACAGAGGTGTATTCAGTTTTCATGGAGCAGAGTAAATTTAACTGACCCATATGCAGCCAAATTGGAACCCATGCCCTTGGCAGGATTAACAAGCACCAAGTTGTAACAACTGAGCTAGGCAGACATCTCATATACAGTTTATAATGCTTATAAGCTCCTACAAATGTCAGATAGTGATACTAGTTAAAAGTCCTATTCACCCTTTAAGACGTCATGTTAAACAAACAATAAACATAAAATTTCTGATATCAAAGTCTTTCAGATTGTAGCACCGTATTTAATATAGTAAGACGTAAGAAGGAACTTAGGTGAAGCATGATTAAAGGTCAGGTAAAAATTAAAGGAAACTTCTGGCAATTTATAGAGTATGAGTGAGACTGCTTCTATAATCCTGTGTGCAGGAACTATCACCTTCTTGTTAGAACTGTGTACATCTGGGAAGTATTTATATTGGTCAGTTATGCCTCTTGTTTGGAATTAGACTTGAATCTGAAATCCTGGCCAGTTTAATGTGCAAGCATTTTATGAGTCTTGTTATATTTAAAGAAAATGCTAGGAAAGGAGATCATGAAAGATAAAAAAAAAGATTTTAGGAACAATAAAGAGAATCGGGGTAAAAATGGCAGAAAGCTATATCTTTATTACAAAGGGCAGAAGTGGTTTCATTTCTAACAATCATCTGTTTTTACTCTGCTTTTCCCTGATGTTTCTATTCTTATCCCTTTCATTTCTTTTTCTATGCTACCTCTTCCCTAACACATTAAAGAAGACAGGGAGATAGCTTTCTGCTCACTGTTCCAAAGACCATCATTGTTTTTAAACCGCTGAAAACCATGATCTCACATTTAGCCCTCCTATTGACTTTTAGAGTATCTGTTCCTTTTCCCCTTCTGTTACTTCTTCATGCCCCCTTAAGTTCCCTTGTTGCCTTCTGTTTTGAAAGGTCCTTTGGCTTTTCAAATCCCAGTGGTACATGACAGACTTTGAGTACCAGCTTGTGTCAAATTGAAAACTGTTTTAAAAAATACAAGGTATAATTTATCTGGATTCTCCTTGTCACTATGTTTAAGGTTTAGAAACTCACAGTCCCTCTCTTCCCTGTCCAGAATTCTCTCTGTTCCTGATATCTTAGGGTCTGTAGCCTCATTCATGTTCTTGTCTTTTCTCAGCTGGTTCACACTACAATTCTCATTTGAGCTCTGGGGCTTTGCTCCACCATCAGAGAACAATAAAGGGTACCTTCAAGTGGGAAAATGAGGGTTTGTGGCAGCCAGAGAGGTGGAAGGTGTGTCTTCCATACCACCTTTTTGATACAGGAGCTTGTTTTCAGTTCTATTTTGTTTTGTCTTCGCATCACCACAGGCTTAGGAACAGGTATATAGAGACATTTAATTACATGTTTGCTGAACTGAAATTAATTGGGTGTCATAGGTATTTTAAAGATATCTCTTCTTTTTTTGATTATGTAATCTTAGCGTGAGAGTTACCCTAGATGAGTGGCTCTCAGAAGAATGTAGGCTTGAGTCTTGCCTCTGACACATATTTGCTATGTCAGCATGGCCCCAACTTTCTCTTATCTCTTCAGTCCTCCTTTATTACCCCATCTCCCCACCCTCTCAGCTTGCCTTCTGCTTGTATGAGAAAACAAAGACCATTTTCTAGGAGCTCCCACTTCTCCATATTTCAACACTTATTGAGATAAAACTCCATTCTCTCTGTTACTCCAATCTATATTAAAGTATTCTTTCTCCTCAGCAAGGCCAACCCCTCAACATTATACCCTTGATCCCCTCTACTTCAAACTTCCCTAGGAGATTTAAGCACCAACCACTCCTCAGTCTCTTTAATAATGCACCTAAATAGCCTCCATCCTTAAAAAAATCCTATTTTTCTCACTCTTCTCAGTTCACAGCCAGACTCATAGAACAAGCTGCCTACAGTCATTGCTTCAATGCCCACTCCTCTCATTCATCTCTTTTTAAATTAATTATTTTTTTCAATTAATAAGCTTTTATTTTCTTTTTTCCCATCCACTCACCCCACTGGAAAAAGAAAAAGAAAACCTTTGTAGCATAGTCAAGCTAGAGGAATTCCCTTATTGAACATGTGTCTCATTTCTCTGTCAGGATTCTTCTTCATCAACCCTCTGCAATCATGGTGGATCTTCACATTTATCAGAGTTCTTATATTTTTCAAAATCGTTCATTTTTACAACGTTTTTTTTTTTAATAAATTGTTCTCCTGGTTCTTACTGCACTGCATCAGTTTGTGCAAGGGCTCCCGGGTGTCTCTATTCCTTTCGTGGTTACTTACAGCATGGTAGTATTGCACTGCATTCATAAACCACAATTTGTTCAGCCATTCTCTGATCTGTGGAAAGTTCCTTAGTTTCCAGTGGTTGTGGTTTGCAGCCACAAAAAGAGATCCTATAAATACCTGATAGACACTTCTTTACCTCTTTTTACCAACCTGCACTATTTGAAACCATTAAAAACTGTCTTCTTCTGGTTTTCATGACAATCATCTCTCTTGGTTCTCCTCATCCAAGTTTGACAGCTCCTTCTAAGTTTCCTTGCCTGGTTTATCATCTATAGCATATTCCCTAAGTGTTGGGGTTGCTCAACTGTTGCCCAAGCCTTTTTCCTTAATCTCCACTTGGCGAGTTCATCATTTGCCATGTGTTAAATCATCATCTTCGTGTAGATTGCTACTCAATGTTTATATTCAGCCCTAGTCATTATCCTGAGCTTCAGTCCTACATCTCCAATAGGCTATCATCATTACAAATTGGATATCTCATCTCCATTTCAACATGTCCAAAAAAGAACTTCTTATCTTCTCTACATCGCGCTGCTACCAGTCTTCCTTATTTCTGTCAGGACACCAGCTTTCTTCCTGTTATTCTTGTTTGCAACCTCAGCATTATTCTTGACTCTTCGTTCTTCCTCAATTCACATATCCAGTCATTGACCCTGGTCTATCTTGTTATTTCTAGTCCTTCACTCTTTTTGTTACACTTACATAGCCACAACCCTAGTTTAGACCTCTTTCCTGGATTATTGCAATGTTTCCTCATTGGTCTCCTTGCCTTGGCTCTCTATCCCCACGTCAAAACATGTTAAGAAAACTGCTAAAATCATTTTTCATAAAGTGCAGATCTCGTATCTCACTATCTGCAGCAAACTCCCTATTGCCTATGGGATTAAATTTAAGTTTTTTCTGTTTGACTTTTAAAGATCTTCATGACCTGGCCACAACTTACCTAGTTGTACACAATTAACTTTTCCTTACTTGAGGACCCTTACTGTGGTCTAGCCCAACTATGTTTTTTCAGTTCCTTACATACCAACCCCATCCTCTATGCCTGAGCCTTTGTACTACTAAATCACTACACTTGGAATGCACATGCTCTTTGCCTCCGCCTCTTTAAATCCCTTATTTCCTGCAGAAATCAGCTTCATCTTCTAAATGAAGTTTTTCTCAATCTTTATTACCCCCAGCTTAAAGTAGCACTCTTTTTCCCCCCTCCCAAATCACCTAATGTCTATATTATAACTAATCCATTAGCCATTATATCTAATCCAGCTTTCTAGACAAGAAAAGATAATTTGGGAGCTGTAAGATCTTAACTACTTTAAAAGTGAGGCATATAAAGCCTGGGTTTTTAAGCCCCAGCATAACTATTAACACATATTATTTCTACAAGGTCTAGTGAGACCTTGTAAATAGCTTTAGGCCTTGGGTAAGTGTTGATGTAAACTAGGGTATACAAAGAAAGTTATATTTATTTTGCTTCCTACATACCACTTGGAGAAGAGAATGGTCTGTTGAAACATTTTTTTTTTTCCCTAGGAGGATGAATTTTTTTTTTTTTTGCTTAAATATATGACTGCTCTGGTATCAGGTACCAAATTTAAGCATCACAAACATACACTAAAGGACAGATGCACAAGGAATTTAAGTAGAGTTTTTCTAAATGGCAAATAATTAAAGGGGAACAGATGCCTATGGGCAGCAAAGGATGAAATGAGGTATCAGGAATTTTAAAAGGGAGTTAGAAATACATATGTAATAAGGGGAAAAGCAGTCACTCTCAAGAAGGTTTAAGCCCAGGGGGTATTCATGTGCTCTTGGCCTCCAAAAATGTCTCCTTTTTGTGGAGTTTGGCATTAAACCCCATTTCATAATTACTTACATTCTTAAAAGAAATAGGTAATTTTAATCATTAAAAGCTAAACATTTTTTTCTTAGCAACTAACATTTTATGTATCTTGGACATTTCATCTTCAGTTTATCCCTAGCACCTTGACTTTTCCTAGAACATTCAGGATATTTATGTATTGGATAAAACATTTCATAATTTTTCTAATGCGTATTAGAGGATAGAGATAGAAGCCTTCGCCTTTTTGGCAGCATTGTTCTGTAAGGTGGTGGTTCTTAGACTTATTCCACTTTGCCTTGATGTCGGGAAGGAAACAGATCTCCAAGAATAAAATGTAGAAGAGCAGCTAGGCATTTCCCATCCTCCTGTAGAGTGGTAGTTTAAACAGCAGGAGCACTGAGCAGGAGGATTCTGCAACACAGTAGAGCTGTTCTGTAACACCTGATCATTATCCTTCAGGTTGAAGATTTACCTGTTGTGCTCATTGTAACAAAAGAAATGAAATCTCTGTAATTATATTGGAAGGGGGAGGAGATCGTGTTTTAGTGCCTTTGATCTTGAGCTAGAATAGTCTCTGCTTTTGGAAATTTAATTTGAAAGAATCCAACGTACACATCTGCTTTTTGTACTGCAATTTCTTTTGAGCTCGAAAATAGAAATTTATTAATGCAAATGTGTAGAGTCTATTCCTTGAGGAAAACACACACATATTCAAACCCTAGATGATTTTTTTTCTGTATAACCATGAAAGATTTTAATAAATATTCTCTCTCTACCTCTTCTAGAGTTGATAGATGAAGTTCAATGTTAACAAGGAGTTAGCATAAAAATTATAGGACACTTTGGGGATCACAAGTGTCCATGATTAAAACAATATGTAAAAATTTCCAAAGAACTAGTGAGTTGGTAGAAGGATATTGGTGAGCTTGACAGAACTTACTGAATTCTCAAAAGAAAAAAAAAGGCCAAACAAGCATGCCATAAAACCATTTTGAGAATATGTTTGAATTGAGGGGTGGCAGGGTCCACGCTTCTCTGAAGGAAACAAAATGTTGATTTGAATGAATCCAAACTACCTGTCTTGTCTTGTGTAGAATTGCCTCTGCCTTTAAATGGAATACCATTCTACCTCTGGGTAGGGACTTTCTCTTCCCAAGTTAGCCTGCACTTCTTTGATGTTTTAATAAATTTATAGGGAAAAACTTATCAGTGGTATAATTGGACTCTTTAGACTCTCCGGATTCTTTGATATTTTGAAATGTGATATGTATTAATATTTCAATCTTGAAATTGTTTTTGTCCTTAATCTAAATTTTCCATCAAAGCCATCTTGCAAAATAATTTAGAAAAAATGTCATGAGCATTTATGGACATAATTCTTTGAAACTGTTTTTAAGACATGCCATTTTACATTTATACATATGTGTGTGTGTTTGTAATATATAAGGACAGTGGTGACATAGAACTTTTAAACTTTTCAATGTTTTCATGTCTTGGAAAGATGTCATTCCGATCCTGTTAGGGAGCGTGAGTACAGAAACTGCTATAAAATGTAACCATGTGAATCAGGATAATGAATCTTTTATTAAAATGTAAAGCTGTCCTTCTGGAGAATTCTATGGACAGAAACAAAGCTTTTGGTGATCGGGTGAAATTCTCGAGGTTAGTAGCTGTACTAAATTGCATCATCTTGACCTTCATCAGATTCATAATCCTTTACTTAGTTTTGAAGCTGTGTGGTTGGCCTTCCCTTCAAAAAAAGCCCACCTGGAAATAACTTGAACTTCAACTAAGTTTAAGATGATACTTTTCAACTACTAACGCAGAGAAGGAACTTGAGACTGGAGACAGAAATCCTGTCCTTAGCTTGTCCACTTGTAAGTTGGTGATACAGCTGTTTTGCCATTCTTATGTGTGGAACCTCATTTAGCTTCAGTAGTCCTTGGGTCAGTCCATAACATAAGGCTTCTGGGACCACTGAAATGATTTACAGGTAGAAATTTTAAGTTACAAGTTTGCTGCTTAAGTTAAGGGACTTTTAAATACCCTAGACATTATTTTTACCTAATTTTGAAGGAGTATGTAAATTACTTGAAGTTACCAAATTCCATCCTAATTTAATCATAGTTATATTGAGTTATAGGGAAAAAAATCAAATAGGGAAATTAGGGGAAAATCACAAATAAAATTCCAATTCCTGATAGGAGACAGTTGAGGCACTGTAAGGAAGCAGTCACTCCTAAAAATGAGTGAGCTTAATGATGTTTAGAGAGGTGATTTTGAAGGGGTGGGAGCATAGGGGATTAAAACTGGGGGTGCCAGAGAGGGTAGAAGGCTGCACTATGTATATAGGAGAATTTATTTGTGCCTCTATCCTTATCTCCCCTCCCCACTCTCATCCCCCTTCAATTTCTTCCCCCACCCACCCCACTCTCCTCTCTTTTCTAGAGCTAAAGCAGATAGACAGACAGGGCGATTATGAAGACGTCAGTTGGAGCATAGGCAGGCGAAAGGGGAGAAGCGCTCCAGATGAGGTCCTGGGGGAGCTGAGGAGGGTCACTCATGTACGACCATGTGTATGTGTCTGACAGACTGTGAAATGGTGCGTTGTTGCGCGGCTGCGCTGCACCTGGGCCCTTCATCTGTGATTGATTGGTTTGGTCATGTGTAATGGTCCCATCTGCTCTGTGTTGTTTTTCTTTTTTTACTTATAAACACCGTTCCCAGCGGCTGAGAGAGGATGAGCTATGTTTTGTCATCTTCACTTACACTTTAGCTCAAAAAAGTGGTCAAGTAGGTAAGCTCTAAAGTCTATCCGAGTAACGGAGTGGGAAAGTACTTTTTCCCCCTTCTCTTTGTGTGTGTGTGTGTGCGTGTGTGTGAGCGGATGTGTGTGTTTGGAGAGAGGGAGAGAGTTTTAATGCTGGCTGTTAATATTCGAATAGTTCATGAACCAAGGAAGACCAAAAAATAAAAAAACCAGAGAAATGATTTGCACAAATCTGCGTATAGTGACTCTTACTGCAACAAGGAGTTTTTTTGTAACCGAGCCAATACTTAATTAAAACCGCTGACATCATGGTGTTATAATTAAGCGTGGCATTAATTAAGCTGGAATAACGATTTTTTTTTATCATGAACTGCTTCTATTGTATAAGACTGTGCTCCGCTAAAAAACAAAGTAATTTTAAAGCAAAAATACATTTCCTCTACTCCAACCCCCACTTTACAACTTCCTTAAAATACAGGGCTTCAGTACTGTCGTCATCAGGGCAGAGTTTTGGTGTTGTTTTTTTTTTTTTTGGTTTGGTTTTTTGGCTTGTTTTTTTTTTTTTTGTTTTTTTGGTATGTATGTTGGGTGGGGGTTTTATAGGGATATGGAGCATGGAAGTGAAATTTGTTTTTTTTCACCCAAAAATGCTGATCGGCTCCTGGCATTCTGATGGCTAATTATGCATCGGAGAGCTTCGACAGCTGCATTCATCATCATAAAATGTAATAATTAATGACATTCCAACAAAGAAAAATATGCAAATGAGGACTCATTAGCATTTTCATATTCAGCTTTGATAATGCTTTTGCTGACAAGGTTGTAATTAATGAAAATTCATGTCGCAGTCAGGAGATTGGATCGGTTTCATTCCGCTCACAATTCCCAAATGCTTGCATTATGGAAAATCGGCGGCTCTGCCAACTTTTCAGGGAAGAAAAAAACACACACACACACTAAAAGCACCAGATGCAAATTAATGGTAGGGAGTCTTTAACTCTTTAAACCCCCCCCCACCACCACCACCACCAAATTTCTGTTACAGGAAAAGATGTGATAAATACTTAGCTGGAAACACCAGGTTACAGATTTTTTTAAATGCAGTAATAAATGAACTTTTTTCCCCCTCTAAGTATAAGGATTTCTGGTAAACTTTTAAAAATATATATTTGAAACACTTTATTTTTATTTTTTTTCATTTTCCCTTTTAAAATCATTTAAATTTACATAGTAACATAAAACATGTTAGAGTAGATAAGTAAAGTCTTTCTCTTCAATCCAATGGTTGGCAAAGTTATGCCACAACAGTTTATACTTCCACATGGTTTTCTGGCTTCTGTTCATAACCTATTTGTGATAAAATCTTCCTTTGCCTCTCTTGATGACTAGACTTATAAGGTCTAAGATAAACAAGTGCAATATTTTTCTGCATGGGGTAGGTTCTCCCTTCCCTTCATATCCTTCTCCCCTCCCATTCTATTCTCATTGTGGACTTGTGTAAGAATTTGAGAATGTGTCTTTTCTACTCGTACTTGATTTAGTTATTGCCTCTCAGTATTACACCTCAAACTTAATTATGCTAAAAACCATGCGATCAAAATATATACCCCAACACAAAATGGAGGTCTATTCAATGATTTAGTATGTATAGCTTTTGATTTTTAAGTTACCATCCAAACTTGGAACTTCTCATCTTAGAATAACCATTTGTGATTAACTCACCTGTGCATATCTTACCATATCAGCCTCAAAATATATTAGTTATTTTTTGGTCAACAAAAATAGAAAAGAAACATCTATTCTGGGTTTCTGTTCAGTTTTCAAATCTTGACCTTTAGAGAAAAGAAACGGTATCCATTAGTAAATCAGATCATTTATGCTGAGATGAAAAGTTTTACATAAGGTTTCGGCATGGAAGAAAAATGTCTACAAACTATAAAATTATCATAAATATATACACTTTTATATCATATAAAACAACTTCTGAAAATTAATGAGCTATCATTCCCTGTTTATTTAAAGATATGTTGTGGATTTTCCAAATTAGTAGAAATAAAATATGTAAAGATATTCCTTGGTAGGGGGCAAAAAGTTTGACATGCTTTACACTAGAAAGTTTTTCAGTGAAATTATTAATATAATCACTCATTTCTTCATTTTTTACGGAAATCTTGTTTTGTACAAACCGTGCTAAAGGATGATGAGGACTCCATCCCCATTAATCAGACAGTGCTCCAAGAAACAGGATTTGTTTCACTCACTTGATTTTTTTTTAACTTGTTTTCTCACAGTTTTCATATGAACATGTTTGTGTGTGTGTGTGCACGTGCATGGTGTGTGTATGTGCGTCTATGTGTTTGTAGATTAGTGTGGCACATTCCTCTTGCCTTTAAAACACATATTGCTTTAGACTAACAAGAAGAAGAAGGTTTTACTTTTTTAGTTTCCTTTTTCTTTGGGCACACTGCCCATCCAGATGGTAAAATGTCACCTGTAAGCATTCTGAAAAGATAGGTTAATTCTTATATGTTACACAGGGTTTAAAAAAATTCTTTCTATATAGTACAAGTAAGCTAGAATATCTGCTCAAGATAATGGTTCTTTTTTTTTTTTCTTTTAAAGAGCTTCCTACCGTGATTGGTTCTCTCTTCTCCACCCCTCCCCCCATCTGTATTTTGGGCTCAATTAAAATCTGTGGCTTAAGGCACTTTGCTACTATTGTCAAAACCACATCTGATGAAATCTCTGACCATTTCTAATAAGTGTAAATGAGGAAGTGATGGCAGAAGTGAAGAAACAAGTGTCGATCAGGGAGGCTAGTTGTTGAGAAACAGATCATTTTAATTTTTTAAGCCAAAAGTTTTGTTGGGTTTGATAAATTCACTGTTAGTTTTCTCCTCCCACAAAATTCACAAATATACACCAACTCATATGCTCCAAAGTAGTTCCCAGCATAGTATTAGCAACCTGAATTTTGAAAAATTCTAAGTGTAGTCAGTCACTGGTGTTTCCATCTAGGAAAGTAGAAAGAAGAAACTGTTCAAAACCATTTATGTAGACATTGACCCTGTTTTTGTAATTTAAATTTTATAGAAGTTATACCCAGCTTACCAAAATATGTCTTTTAATTTTCTATGATTGGGGTCTGATGAGAGGTGGTATACCAGGAGGTGGCATCTTTGCTTATAATTATAATTATGTCATATATTTGTAATTTTATCTAATGTCTTTCATACAGTTTGGATCTAGCTAATCGGCTTAACCAAGAAACTGTATGGTCTTATGAACTTCATTTTATTTTATGTTTAAAAAAAAAGTAAAGGACGATCCACCTATTTTAGTTTTCCCAGGAAACTAACTCTGAGATTAATCTACTTTTTCCATAACCATTGAATTAATGGGGGGACCCCATCATTTATACATCATTTATTATATTTTAAATGTTCATACTGCTTCTTGGAATTTCCACAAGTATTTTCAAATTTTTTTTGCCCAGCCATGAACAACATTAACTAGAGTTATTCAGCTCAGAAATAGAAAGCCATGTCCTTCCCAAGTTGTTGTTATCAGTCAAGAATTATAGAGCATTGATGGAGAATTTCAAGCAATTGTTTCATTTTAAATAGCCAATAACTTTTGTTTCAGGTGTTAGCACAAAATAAACATTCATTTGTAGGTAGTTAAGACAGTATTTCTGCCAATTTATCCGGCTCCCTGCTCTCCTGGCTGCTCCCTTAGCCAGTAGCTTTCTTATGTTTCCTTTAGAAACTTTCCTATTGGTCAGAAGCTCTGGAGTGATTTCAGTGGCTGGCTAGTGGAAATGTTTGCAAAACCATTTGCGTATTGAAGCAGCCTAAATATTTGCAGAAATGTTTGCTTGAGACAGAAATCCACTTGTGATTAGGAAGAGACTGCCTAAACATTTTTGAAAGCATTTGCACATTCCCACATTATGTTATTAATGGGTGAAAGTCTAACTTGCATTCCAGAAATCCTACAGATGTTTTATTTAAAATAAAAGTTTTGTATTTTGCATTATGTTTGATTTCTAAGTTCCTTTGAAGCCATTAAAATAATAATGATGCTTATACCTATTTCTCTAGGATAAGCTTCCAGAGTTTTTAATTCTACAATGTAATGAATGATCAATCATATTATCAGTAAATTGTAAAGGAGGCAGTGATTTTTGGAATATTAATAACAATTTACACTTAATCATAAGATCAAGAGCTGGAAAGAAACTAGCGATCAACTAGTCCAGTTTCCTATTTTCTAGATGAGGAAACTGAAGACCAGAAAGGTAACCAAATAGTAACTAACTTTTTTTTCTATATAAGATTGCTGCTACCTGATTTGGATGATAACTAAACTTTATTTTAATTATTTGAATGTTGAACCTCTCTTTTTCTCTCCTGGTCCCAGATATTTTTGGCATAAAGTTGTATTTGGAAAAAATAATTTAAAATTATTAAAGTTTTAATTGCATTGTACTTTTGGTTTGGAAACAGTGCAGACCCAGTTTTCCAATTTGTTAACAATGTAGGAGTTCAGCATTGACAATGACTGCACTTAAAAAGCCCCTTGGATCAGGTGTTATTTTACCATCTGGACATTTTAATTAGTAATAAAAATGTAGATCTGAATACATGGAAATAGAATCTATAGCACACAAAGGCCCGATACACTCTACTGGTACTGTGTTTATTAATGCAATTAATAAACTATCTACCCACATGTATCACATATGTGTTTGTACATATGACACATACCTTTTCCTTCAAAGTAGAAATTGATGTCCAATATTGGTTACTTATTTTGTTATTGTTATTGTTTGTTCAGATTGGCTAGTCACAAAGAAGGAAGGTCAAGAATAACATAATAATGTTGGTACATTATGTTTCTGGGGGAAAAAAATGTATCATACAATTTACTTGTATACATTTTTTATTATACTTATGCTTCCCCAGCATTGAGTAAAGAGTCACATTCTTCTTAGCTAACATGAAGCATTATACAAATTCTGTGTGTGTGTGTGGGTGGGTGGGTGAATGTATGAGGAATGATAATAGGAGCAGTAGTGGTAATGGCATGATGGCTGATTCCAGAGCCTTCATAAAATCTTCATCATATTCTTACCAAGTTGTTTCACATTGAAGAATAAAGGAAACAGTTGTGCGGTAAAACTTTTAAGCAAGTGTAAGATCATATTGGATTATAAACCAGTTATAATTTTAGAACCACATGATAGTGCATAATTGAAATATCTAAGGAAGAGTTACTCATTTATACAAAGTACCAGTATACCCTATTTGGAAGAGTGATGGTCTTAACTGAAGAAGTGATATGTGCATTTAGAAGAATGTAGTGATCATATTTCTGGAAAATGAAGGGCAAAATCAGTTTAAGGAAATGAGTTTTACTTTCTTTGAAATGCCGCAGGCAAGTTTCTTCACTCGTTTTGACGTTCATGTTTGCAAGGCAATATGAATGCAAGGACAAGTGACCACTCTTGCTGTGAAGAAGCTCCCACTTACTGATCATGTACTTAATATTTGAGAGAGAAGAAAAGACCTCTTGAAATATTTATACTGCAGTGAGACTGGAAGTTAATAAAATCACTGTTTGACATCAGACCAGATTAGTTTTGACACCACTCTAGAAAGCTTTTTCACTTCTTATTACAGATCCCATTCTCTCCATAAGAGATATTTAATACAAATAACATTTGTTTTCATTTTTTTATTTAAAAAAACTTGCATGATAATAACTATTTGGTGGTTCTGTTTACTTCATACACTTCTGTCTTCTTAATATTGTAAGTACACATTGGGATTGCTGCACAAACATATTGGTAGTTTTACACTGTTCCTAACAACTTATTCTCACAGTAGACACCCCAGTTGTAATATCCCTCCAGGTGCTTCATCATGCATTACTCATTTTCCAAAGATTATAATATCCAAAGTGGGCAAAGTTATGAAGGAAGTGTCTGTGGGTGGCATAGAGACCACCAGTCTTTACAGAGAGGGTTAATTGCAATTGAGGTCTTCAGTTAATGTAGTAATTTGATTCTGTTATTGGACAAACCACAGAAGAAATAGGAACATGTCAGCTGTGAATGTACAGCTGTTGGGATTTTTCAGACTTATGAATGGAAACTAGTGGTAAGTATTTGGTTATACCAAGAATGATCAACTTCAGTTAAATGCATTGCTCATTAAAGGACTTGCTTATTATTTTTGCTGGCATTTTTGGAGTGAGACCACAGGCTTGTGCTTGGTAAGTTCATTAGATGAAAGTAGTTGCTTTTTAATCTCAGACCCCAATTTTAAATATGTACGACCACAAGAGCAGAAAAGGAATTTATCAGTGTTCTTAAAAAAATGTTTATGAAAAGAAATTCAATGGACGATTTCAGGGGACAGCACTTAAAATTTAACCAAAAAAAAATAAAGTAATTCAAAGTAAGTCTATAGCCAAACTCCTTAATTGTGATGCATTTGCTGAGTTTCCCTCTTCCATTGCTGGCCCTGCTCTGATGCCATATGGTCTACCATGGAACATTTAACTTGTCAGATATAATGGATTGTCCTGGAAGCAGATTTTCGCTTTGAGCGTTCGGCTCCTTTCTTGCATTTCACTCTCAGCTCCAGGCTGCAGGATGAAGGATTGTGGTGGAAATGCAAAGAAGAGACACAGAGTTGATTCCTCTTAAGAGAGTGACCTATATGCCACAAAATTTTACCCACGTAAAGAGGCATTATCCCTGTCACTGGCCCTAGCAGGCTGCATGTCAGAACCATTTAAATTTGCCTGGACTTAACAGATTGTGCAAACGTTTCAGAATCAAGTGCTTAGGAATAATAAAACCTTGTCATTTCAACTTATGTAGGAACAATGCAGCTCACACTAGCTAAAGGATGAATATTATTTATTGTGACCTACACGTAACCTAAACTGCCAAGTTTGTAGACCTTGTAAATTAAGTTCACCTTCCAAAGCTATTCAAACTTTTATACACACACACACACACACACACACACAACCAAACCTGATAAAGATAGCAAACAGTATTGTTTTTGTTTGGTGGGCAGGGGCAAGGCATAGAGTTTAAGTAAACATTTATACGGACAGATCCATAGCAATTAATTATGTTACCACATTTTGCATCTTGCAATATGTGAAAACCTTCCCTGTATTTTTTATCTCAATAGTCTGAAATTAAGGGCCGCACATCTTCCGAATAGGTGATTAAACTTTAGTTTATTGTAGACAAGAAAATATTGTATGGTGACTTTTAATTTGATTCTCGTAAGCATGGATATTTTAAAAATCTGTTTATCTTTTTTTTTTTTAGTTTTGAAACATCAATTTATAAATTTTACTAGAAAACAGTTGATAAGTAGTTTGGGAATTGTGTGACTTTTGCTGTCCTGTCCTAGGATAACTTTGTAAAAGAAATAGGTGGGCATTCTTTGTAAATGTTTGTTGAATAAATAAATGAATCCATACATAATTACTGGCTACTTTTCTAACTTTATTTTAGAATTAAAGCATATTTGCCATCACTTTCTTGTTTATACCTCAAAAATGAAGCAGCCGCAACAAAAAAAAAAATGACCCTACGTCCTGAAACCAAAAAAATATGTAGTCTCAAAATTTTTAAGTAAAGTTAATAATACTCTATGGATATAATAACAATTCAATAATATTTTATAGAAGCCAGTTAAAAATAATGGGAAAGACTTATGCCTAATTTTAGCTAAAATAATAATTGAATCATACATATAAATAAAATCTCTGCATAATTATAAAGTATAGCTAACTATATCCACAAAATGTATGTATATGTGTTGATAATTATTTAAGTTAGGAAGGCTACAGACTCTTCTTGAAGTCTACTGGGAATTTTAGTAAACTTATATGTCTATAATAGATTCCAGGCATAGTCTTCAGTAATCAGGCAGTCTTTGAACATTGACCTAATTTAAATTAGGTTCAAAGAATCATTATTTAAAATAAATTATTCCTGAATGAACAGGTAAAAAAAAAATCTATTCAAGGCAGGCTTTAGTGATAAGCTCTACATGTATACATGATTATTACCTCTTCTTCTTGCTTAACACTGCGCTAATTTATTTTATTATAGATGATTTTAAAATATTTTATTATTAATGATGGATTTTACTCTGTTCAACCTACCAGCTACTAAGAACTAACAGTTTGATGAGTGACAGACCAAACTTGTGTCTTGTCAGGGTGTATGGTTGCCCTCTGCTGGCTACTCCAGATTTGAGCCGACTGGAATGCTCAGTAGGTTTTGATTGGTTCATGGTTTTTCTTATCTTTAGAAGTATAGATTGTTTCCTTCATATATATATATATATATATATATATATATATATATATATATATTGCACAGCTTCTCTGATGTTAGCCATCAATAGACATATTTCAAAGTGAATATAAAGTCTGCTCATTTTTTCTTCCTAAATATCTCTTATTTTAAAAATGACTAAATAATATAAAATGTTATAGAAGGTTTATACAATGAGACACATTTTAACATGCCCCATTTCATATTGCTTTACACTCAGCTTGAGTGAAGTCCCTTTCACATTCCCTACTGATTGAATGCACTTAACCAAAATTATTTTATTGCATATGAAAGAGAACTTAAAAAGTGATTAGCTCTCTAAAATTTGAAATAGGACTGGATGATATAATAGTAGTCATAGATAACCTGTAACACAGAAGAAGCTTATTGACTGTTTTCTCTAAGAATTTGTGTTTCCAAAGAAAATGAATGTTTACCTTCTATTGCATTGTAAAACATTTTTATTTCCAAAAAGAGCAAATAAAGGTAACAATGAATCCTATAGGCATTTAGAATGTTATCTTCATTGTAGATATATTCAAGCTTACAGGGCTTTTTCATTAAAGAAGGGTAAGAGGAAGAAGAGAATAAGCATTTATATACTATGTTCCTGGCCTACTATGTTCCAGGAACTAAAATGAATTAAATTCAGTTCATCAAATTTTTAAATCCTTGTATGTGTTAAGTGTTGTGTGTTCAAAGATGAAAAATGAAGAGTATCTGCCCTCAATGAACTTAAAGTTTATTTGAGAATGATATGTCATGTTGATAAATAAGGATACAAAACAAATTGTCTTAAGGGCAAAGGAGAGTGGTATATAGAGACTTCTAAGAAAACCTGTGGATAGAGAGCTTTCAGGGATGGGTATTAAGGATAGGCTTCATAGAAAAGTTAACACCTGAATATATCTTTGAAGTAAGAGGTTCTCAACAGATGGGTCCATTGTTCACTTAGGCGTGGACCTGGGAGATATCTTAAGCATGGATGCTGTAAAGCAGAGCATGAGTTAAGGGAATTTGCCTAAAATGTGGAGTGTGATATAAAGGGGAGTAATTTGTGGGGAGCCTTAAAATGTAAACTTTAAAAAGTTTTTTTAAAACCTAAAAATATAAAATATAGGGGAAATTCTGGAATGTTTTTGAGTCAGTGTACCATGATCAGAATGTCCATCGTGAAATAGAACATGTGCCTACTTACTGTTTAGTGGTATTGCTTATACCAGCAGTATCCTTAGAATGTGATAATAGATGAAATCCCACTACAATAAGGAAAATCTTAATATGTCGTGGAAGATATCCACCCCATCCCCAGTAGCAGTTTGATGATGTACGTGACAGATTTTCCATAGTTAACAAACCTACATAATAAGTCCTTTCTCTGGGCTCCATACTTGTAATAGTCATTCTATAATGAAATGATTGATTAGCAATAATTTGTGTTAAATGTGTGGAAAAGAAAGTTGAGTCTTTTACACTTTCTTCTTGTATCCAAAAATGATTTCTATTCAATTCATAGATTGTGCTGCAAGGGATGATCCGTTTGGATTTCTTCATTTTGGAGCAAAATGTAACCCAAATAGGTTGCATGATTTGCCCAGGGTCACATGAGAAAACAGAAGCTCAGAAAGTAACTTGCCCAAGGTCATAGATTTAATAAGTGACAGAGGCGCCATTGAACCCAACTCCTCTGATTCCACAGCCGCTCATCTTTTCATGGTACTAAGGTACCACTATCTAAATAAAAACAACAAAATGGGCTCAAATTGACCTTTGTTGACTCCATTTCATCTGTGAATATGGAATGCACATCCTACCTATGCATATTTCTTTTTAGGAATATATTTTTAAATGTTTTATTTATGCCTTTCATTTTGTATCAGTTTTCTCACATATATTCTCACCCTACCCTCCATGAATCTTTACTTATAACAAAGAAAAACAGTCAAGCACAACCAAATAGCACCCCAAACACATCTGAGTACACACAATATTTCATATCAGATGTGCCCCATTAATCCAAGGAAAGTTGAGGGATCCATTACACTAATTTAACTAGATTATTGTTTTAGCATATTTTAGGATTCCATGAAATTCATTGTATAATATTTTGCCTGTAGTATTTACTGAATAAATGGGCTATTGAAACTTCAGTTTATCAGAATTGGATTGATAATGAACAGATGTGGCATGATTTGTCTATTACCTGTTACAAGTCTTACATTTATTTTCCTGGACACTTTTTATGACAAATGTGCCTTAATTTCATAGGCTAACTGAGGTTTCATAGAAGAAAAGGATTCACAGAGGGGATTTAATCCTACCTAGATGTTGCATTTCCATGGTTTTTTTTATTATTATTATTTGATAGCTTACAAATTTTATTAAGTTTCATGGAAATGATGCTTTTTTTTTCCTTTTTGGCACTTGGATTATAATCTGTATTTCTTAATATCACTTAAAGGATGAGGTAACTATATAGATTCAAGTTTTGTCATGATCCTTTCATTTTTTTTACATCTACTCCCTCTTTCATTCTTTTAGCCAGTGTCTTTTTTTTAATTATGCTCCTCTCATCATAATCATCAATTCTTGCATCCATACTCCCATGCCTTCATATCTTGATACAGATACATTCATGTTTTCTGTGGTTGTGAGCAGCTCCTTTTTAAACATTCCATTTTGGTACCCTGAATCATTGCTTTACTTTCACAGTTATCTGACTCTCACTGCCATAATATCAAGAGCTCTTTCTCCATCACAGAAATACTGTGGGTACGCATAGGATCTCAAATGTAGAGCCAGAAGGAACCTCAGAGATTTTCTGTTCTAGCCTTTTCATTTTACAGACAAGTTCACAGAAACTTTATCATAAGGAACCTTAACTTCTAAAAATATTAGGGCTAATTCAAGCCATCTCCATTATCTGAAATATGAGCTCTGGATTATCCATTTTGTATTTCAACATCTGGAGTCATTGTGTTTTGATGGGATTTTAGTTTAGTGATTTCAGGCATGTCAAACTCTCTGTGACCCCATTTTGGGGTTTTCTTGGCAAAGATATTGAAGTGCTATGCCATTTCTTTCTATAGGTCATTATACAGCTAAGAAAACTGAGGCAAACAGGGTTAAGTGACTTGCCCAGGGTCACACAGCTAGTAAGTGTCTGAGGCTGTATTTGAACTCAGGAAGATGAGTCTTCCTGATTCTGAACCCAATGTTCTATCTGCTCTGTCACCTTTAGCATTGCTTTTGGAGAAGGAAAATCACAGTAATATTGTTTGTTGTAATCCAGAGCCAAAGATTAATGATTTTGTGATTATGTGTTATTTTTTATTATTACGTATTATCAACATTTCCTAAATCAGAATTGACTCAGGTACTCCAGAGCAAATTGTGAGCCCCTCATAGTCAGGGTAGGAAACTCTCTTTTACCTTTCTCTGTATCACCAGCACTTGGGCATAAAGTAGGCCCTTAAGAAATGCTCGCTGACTGACTCAATACTATATCAAATGTGATGTCAAGTGACTTAATAGAATGAAAGGATCACACAGCTAGCATTTGAACCTAGGTCATTGATGCCAAATGCAAAATTCTTTCTATTATACCACCTTCCTGACATGATCTGTCCAATTGCAGACTCTCAACTCTGTTTGAAAATAATATCTATGCCTAAAATTACTGTTTAATTTATGATCTTTCATACATTATAGTAAAACCACCAATGAACTTTTCCATATCTTGTGTATTGCACTGCACCTTCTTCAAGGTGTCATGTTTGTTAGTGTCAAAATTACAGGACACCATATAATTTTCCTTGTAATCTAATAAATTTATTTTAATGGTAAAGTGTGGTATATATGGTTTCTTATTCTCTTAAGATTCCTATATAAGTCTCAGTCTTATTAATTATGGAGGTAATGCAAAAAATTCATAATCCTTTACTATAAGAGATCAGTCAAGCAACAAATATTAAGATCGTACTATGTATGAGGAACTGTTAGCCACTCTATATATAAAGCTATAAATAAAAATTCTACCCTCAAAGAGCTTAAATTCTACATTCTGTAGAATTATTTCTAGATATTACATAGTTGTATAGTAATTAAGAATAAAATAATTGATGTAGTTAATGATCATATAACAGTTAATGATTAGTATATAATCTATAATTATATTCTATAGAAAGCAAGGAATTTTAATTATCCTAGACCTAGAGCCTCAAAGTGCTCATTTTACAGATGAGCAACCTTTGGCCCAGTAAAGTGAAATTATTTGTCTGAAATCACATAGCTAATGGGCAGCAGAGCAAGGCTTCAAGCTTAAATTTTCTAACTCCCAGGAATGGTTCTCTTTCCATTATATGAATGAAGTTGTGGATTGCTATTATTACATCAAGTCAAAAGTTAATAGTACATTCTTCAGATATACCCAAATACACACTAAGTTTCTCTTTATCATCATATTGAAACCTATGGAACCTATTTGGGAGAGAACAGTTGAGAGTTATTCACTCCTTAAGAGCAGTAGCTAGTAAAACTTTGTAAGTTTAGCTTGAAAATGTAGAGATTGTCTATGTTTTTTTCTATTTGAAAGTAAAGGAAGGAAACTCACCTAGGAAGAAAAACAAAAGTCCTGAATAACATCTCAGCCTTGCATTTCTGGAAAGCTATTACTTATTGGCAAAATCTGTTTGGTAAACTGAAATTAGATTCATTAGATTAAGTAATTCATATTTATAGGGATGAACAAATTTGAAAGTCTGTCATGGTGAGGGAAAGTGATTTCTTAACCCATCAAAATGCAATTGTTTCCATGGTTATTGGAAAGATATAATTGTTTATGTGTAAGAAGTCAGTTGAACTATTTGAAAGAAAAAAAGAATAAAGGGACAAAAGGTAGGAACAAACATTGTGCCAAAATGCATAGTTTTTACAATCACTTAAAAATGATCAGTCTTTTCAATATTAAATTTGTTTAAATGAAAATGTCCTGAGGTACTACCCCCCTTTATATATGGTAAATGGCACAAAAGAATTTTTAATGGTAACCGTAACTTATTAGTAATGTACCTAAGGCTTATCAAAAAGGGAAAAAACGTGCCTGTTTAATAATATGTATAGTACCATGCCTTATAATTATATAAAAGTGAAAATAACATTATTACTTGGGTAATCACTAAAAAGTGTGATATTTTAATTGAGTGGCCAATATCAGAACTATTTAAAAATCTTATGAAATAATGCAAAGTAAAAAGGACTGAGTCTTATCCATGTACACTGTGACACTATATAAAATGAAAAAAATATATATACACAATTCAGAGGGTAAATGAGCAAATCACAAGAACTGGTGATAGGAAGATGAGTTTAGAAGTTGGTATAGATAATCTTTTGCAGTACATTACTTTGTTAAAGTTTGCTTTTTAAAGTTTAAATTGTTTAATTAATAAGTAAATGTTTTGAAAAAGAATTAAATGCATTAATTTTAACTATAGTTTTCTCAAGATCATTTGTACATATCTCAACATATTACCTTCTTACAAAGGAAGGAATGTTATGTAATTTGTAATTTTCCTTCCCCAGTATGTATTACTGTTGTTCATATTTCTA
>NW_027185665.1:9177050-9202726 GCF_028583685.1 Petaurus breviceps papuanus
AGAGAGAGAGAGAGAGAGAGAGAGAGAGAGAGAGAGAGAGAGAGTGTATGTGTAGAGACAGAGAAAGAGGAAGACACAGGGAGGAGAGACAAAGGGAGAGAGGAAAGGAGAGGAGTGATAGTGTTTTCATTTAGAACTAATTTGTTTTCATAATTTTTAAAGGTTCATTTTCAGAATTACTTCCTTAATTTCCATGCAAAAACCTTAATTTTTAAATGGAAATAAATATTACAAATAAATGAATTTTTAATTTAGGGAGATCCAACTTGTAGTAACTCACTTTCTTTGCATAAAACCAGAATGAATGTAAGCTCTTTTTAAAAAAATACCATTACTAATAGATGGGCAGATAATGTCAACTTGAAAAATACCTAGCATTAGTAAATTGAGCAATTTCGGAGGAAATTGTTGCTCCAGTGTCCCAAGTATCAATGCTGCAGTTAGGATGGGATGATTGGAGTTTGCCTCTAAATTGAGAGACTGTGAGAACCCTTACATTTTTTCACCAGAATAGAAAGACTTGTGCTTAACGCCTAGTTAGCAAGAACAGCTAGATTGATGGTGTCTGTTCCATGCATGGAGTTCCTGCTTATAGCCCTACAAGTAGTTAGTACCTCAGGTACTTTAAAGAACTGTTTGATGCATATCCTGAAACAGGTAAATCATTCCTAGGATTATGTTAATTAGAATGATAGAATCTAAGCTTTGGAAAGACCCTTAGAATTCCTCTAATAAGACCACTTTGCCAGTGCATAGATTCCCCTCCAACTTCCCCAGTAAGTCTCTGGATACCTTGAATGACAGGGAATTTGCTAATTCGCATGGCAGTAGATTTCATCTTTAGACATCTAATTGTTAGAAAGTTCTTTCTCCATGCAGCTGAAATTTGTTTCTATGTTACCTCCACCTAAAAATCTTATAGTTCTCTCTTGTGGAGCCTGGCAAAATATGTCAAATTCTTCTTCCATATAACAGTCTTTCAAATATTTGATGATAAAAATCATGTCCTCCTTAAGTCTTTCTTCCATCAAGCTAAGCATTCCCCTCTCCTTTTACAGTTCCCTCATGTAAAATGAGTTTATGCCCCCTCACAATCCTTGTCACTCTCCTCTGAATAGTCTACAGTTATTTTAAATGAAATACTTTCTTGCATCTGGATGAGAACCATACAACTCCCATGCTTTAGTTTGATAGTATTTTCACTTTCCTTATACATGACTCCTAAATGCAAAGTATTTTTTTTTGTTGGAAAGTGCTTGTAAAAAATTGCTAAAAATCTCTGAAAGAGCAATATTTTTGGTTCATTTTTGAATAGACCCGTCCTGTTCAACCAATTAACAAGCACATCATATCCTGAAAGGATACTTATATGAATCCTACTACTCACAACCCTAAATCATTTTCTCCCATGAGGATAAAGCAGCATAGCATGGTAGTGTAGATAGAACACTGGGTTTGGAGTCAGAGGATCAAAGTTTGAATCTTTGTTCTGAGGTGTGTGTGTGTGTGTGTGTGTGTGCCCACGCGCGCGTGTGCGATATAAGTTTAGCAAACTATCTGTGGAATCACCACAGATTTAGAGGTAGACCTCAGGCAAATCACTTCATCCCTCTGACTCCAGCTTCTTCATCTACAAAATGAACATGCTGGTCTAGAATCAAGACTAGCTAGACACGACTACACTAGACTAATGACCTTCATCTATGTAAGAAATGCAGATTTGTGATGTTAAATGTATTTAGGGCACATTTTCAAATTTACTAGCTTTACTAGGGACTAGAGTCCCTACCCTCAAAGAGCTTCCAACTTCTTGATGTTAATTTTAAATTGTGAATTTTCTTCCACTGCCCTTGCATGCTGTCATGGTACAGCAGAGTAACGGTGAACCAAAGCTCTTAAGTCCCCTGTAGAGATCTCTGAAACACCAAAGAAGAACACTTCCCCTCCCCTCCCTAGTCTCAACATTCAAGCTCATAGCTAGGGAGAGACAAAGGCAATATGGTGAAATATAAAGTGTCCTGAATTTTTAATCAGAAGAACCAGGTTTAAATTCTTGGCTTGCTGCTTACCACAGGTGAAATTTTGAGTGACACACTCAACTTTTCTTGAGCTCGGTTTCCTCGTCGGTAAGATGAGAAATTCAGATTAAATGACCTCTAAAGATGCTTTCACTTAAAAATCAGTGGCACCCAGTCAGCCAACCAGAATTTTTTGAAAAACAAAACAAAAAAAAAAACACCCCACAAACAAACCACTATTATTTTAATTTGAAATTCAAGCCAATATTGCCACATCAAGTAACAGTAAGTCTAATACCAAGTCTTTGATGAATCTAGACCAGTAGAATGACATAATAGTCTGTTTGGAGATAAATGAAGTGTATATACATTAATAGAAATGAAAGAGTCTGCCATGTGGATAGTATACATTGTCATTACTTTTTAAGACATTTTCCCTGCATAAAATTTTTATCTCAATGATGGTGTAGTTCACCCTATAGAACAACTAATTTTTTCCTTATATTCATTCTCACTGCAGTTTCCATGGAAGTTAGTATTCTTCACTTGGAATCTACCTAATTACAGTTTTCTGCTGTGCTTTATAATTAGTTGCCATGATTTAACCTGGAAATGGTTGCACTTTAGTGTATGTGAGATGACACAGATTCTGTGTTTATCATTTATAAGGTTATAGAGCACCTAGAGACCTTTTAGGAAGTAAAACACCATGTAAATGTAAATTATAACCACCTATAAGACACTTTCATTAATTTCATATCAAATTCATGGGTCTTTTGGGCCTTGGGATGTTGATTCCCTTCAAAGTCGGACTACTAGTTTATTTATTGATTTTTCCAGATTAACAAACTTGAGTGTGAACAGTATTCTTGAAACAGAACTATTTCTGTAAAGAGGTATGTATTGTAGCTAATTTTCAAAACCACTAAAATTCATTGATACCATTCTTTTATATGGTGGTATAGAAATTCAAAATCACACATTTTAACTTCGCTTTCTTAGAATTTTAACAAGGACTTGAATCAGGAACATTTAAGAGACGTTTTCTAGTCTGATGCCCTGTCTACAATTCTCAGATGAAAATTTCACAGTGAGTATTGGGGAAGTCTATCTCCTTGTTGTCCAACATCAAACAGATAATTGTACATAACGTTACTCAACCAGGTGAAGTATTTTCTCACAGGTGGTTGCACTTCATTAGTGGGCGAAATTCCTACTGATTCTCTAAATACTTTCAAATGGAACCTAGGAATAAAAGGAGCCAAGACAAAGCATATTCTTAACCTCTACTGTATGGTAACAATAGAAACAATAACTTTCACAACTGGCACTTAATGTAATATTAAAAGTTTACAAAGCACCTTTGCTCACAGCATTACACAAGTATTATTACCCCCATTTTTCAGATAAGAAAACTAAGACCTTGTAAAGCTATGACTTGACAGAACTGGAATTTAATCTAGTTTTCCTGGCTCTAATACCAGTGCTTTTTTCTCTGATCAGTTACTGCATTTGTGCTTGTTGCATATTTGTACAATTGAGGCTATTGCTAAGCGTATAAGTTGTACTTATGTATCTAGAACATTTCTTTTTGTCTGAAATTATTTGTGCTTATCTCTCCCAAAGTGATGCTCCTGAGATGAAAAAGTTGAACCAACTAGATCATTCATAGAACACTTTTATACCCATCCAGCCCCTTTGTAGGTTTTCTTGCCATAGGAATACCATGATTATATGTAAGGAACAAGTGAAAATAATATAAAAATATATATAAATATTGAAAAACCTTAAGTTACTATAAACATTAAACTCAGTTGACTTATACCATTTTTCCTAATTTAAAAATATATTTTTTCTTTCCATTCTTAGAAGATAGCAAGAAAAATAGTAGCTGTGCAACTAGGGAGAAAATAGGGGTCTTTGTGTTGAAAGTAGCTTATATTTTTACTTAATTAGATTAATTTTTCAAAGGGCACTATTGAGAAGCAAGTGACCTTTTTATTGATTGTCAATTGGTGTCCCTTTTAATAGTGAAATAAAAATTTTTAAAAAGGGTATTCAGGATTTTGACTGATCCTTTGAGTTTTATTTAAATAAACTACACGGTCGTTTCATTGATAACATTCACACTACAGCTACTAGATATGTTCTAGAGAAGGGATTTCACTTAGATCTCTTTTGTCTCATGATGGATTTATTGGTGTAAGTTAAAGCTGCTCTCAAAATATTTTTATTGTTAAAATTTTCAACTAATGACATGTTTTTTTATATGTGGAAAAGGTTGTTTAACCAATGTGTTGATGTCATTTATGAAATTTGCTCTATAGCTTTCCCTCATTCTTCAATCCGAAAAACTACATGAGATTCTATCATTTGTTTCCCATATACCATTCTAGCAGGAAATGGCAACTAGCAGCAATCTTTAACATTTGGTCCTCTTGGTATGAAAATGAATCAAATATCTGACAAGATTTGTTCCCGGTATGTATTTCATACCATTTTTTGGCATATAACAAATATTACTAAGGGATACTTTTAGTTTTTAAAATATGGACAACAGTACGCCATGCAGTAAAAGACTTGAGCGATTAATGCTACCCTTATGCCTCTTTTGAGTAGTTTTAGCCATGGGGCTTGGCACTGCCACCATTGTCTTTGTGCCAAAAAATATCCGCAGCGGCTGTCGCATTCTAGTACTGGAGGGTTGTCTCGAAAATTCCGCAGTGAATGCGTCGGGTTGGTACACCGCTCTGTACTGTCTTTTTCAAACACTGGAAAATCGAATCCTCTGCTATTGCAAACCTCATTTTAGGGGTGGACTTGGGAGGAAAGAGTCTGACCATTCCAGATTATTCAGTACAAGAGACTAAAATCCATGTCTAACATATACAGTAAATGTAGAAATTAGGGGCTTTTGTGCTAGTGAGCACAAATAGTTACTTAAAGAACCTATTCTAGCATATTATCAGCAGTCTTGCAAATTTTATTATCTGAAACAAATGTTCTAGTGAATTTTAAGCAGAAAATCAGCATCAAGACCACAGCTAATTTTTAATGGAGAATTGATAGAAAAGATTTTTTTTCCTGGAAAATGAAGTGTCATTTAAAAATAGTTGCTTATTTCATCATCAGAAATGATAGTGAAGAAAATATACATACACACACACACACATGCACACGCACACGCACACGCACACTTGAGATGGTTCCTAGGCTTTTTCCAGAAGCACTGATTATTTTGCTCCCAAACAAGGGTTTTCATTCTGAAGGCAGATTTATAGTTGAATTTGGGAACAAAAAAGATGTAATAAAGTTAAAGGCTTATACTATCAGAATGAAATGTGTTCACTCATGATCTCCAGAGTTATCTATTTGATGGTAAAAGTGGATGCTACAGATGAAATCTTTTACAAGGAGCATAATCCTTTAAAAAAAAAAGTCAATCTCCCAATCTCCTGCTGGCTGCCCTGCCTCTTTGGTACCTCACAGACTTCGACAGAGTCCTGGACGAGTGCCCATTGATGTCATGGAAACACTCAAATTACTGAGAATGATTCATGTCTATGCTGTTCTCTTATCCTCCCCCACACAAACAGGAGTAGATTTTTAACCCTGACAACTTGTAATTTGCAATGGGTTTATTTTTGTATCTAGATAAATATTTTTTAACATCGGAAATTAAGATGAGGCAGCCTGTATCTGATATGATAGTAAAGAACATTAGTACTATGCAGCCAAGATTACATTACTTTTAGGGTTATCTGTTCCATGACTAAATATATTCTCATTCTCATTCTCTCTCTCTCTCTCTCTCTCTCTCTCTCTCTCTCTCTCTCTCTCTCTCTCTCTCTCTCTCTCTCTCTCTCTGTCTCTCTCTGTCTCTCTGTCTCTGTCTCTCTCTGTCTCTGTCTCTCTGTCTCTGTCTCTCTCTCTCTCTCAAACACACACACACTCTCACACACACAAACACCTTAAAACACAGATTAAGGTTTTACACAGAATTCCCAAAACACTGAAATTAGTTGTGAATCTTATCTTTTCATACTGGTGTTGGATATTTAAGGATAAGATTTGACAATGACATTTCACATTCATCAGCTCAGTCTTGCCCATGGAATCTTTTCATAAATTTCTACATAAAGTAGATCTTTTGCCTTCTTCAAATTGTATTTAGAAATAATTTTTAAAATAATCCTGGTGGGGTGAAGAGGAAGGAATTAGGTACATCTTCCTGAAAAGTAAAAGCAAATTTCACCTTGAAAAATATATTCTGATCTCACTAAAAAAATTATTCTGTGTATATGTATTTTTACTGTTAAACTAGAAGCATTTTCAGATCAAAGAATAGGCCACACCTTCACAATGAACCCTGATTTTAGTCTATTTTCTTCAATAAGTCATTTGATTTGTTTCAATAGGATTGCAATTAATATTTGCAATCGTTTTACTATTACTGTTGCATCCTGTAGCATAGCCCTCTCCCTCAAGCAATTTTCATGTAAGAGGAGGAAGAGGGTGATTTAAAAAATTATATCTGACTTCCTCAGTGGATATGTCCATTTTATGGCTGTTCTTCACTACTTCCAAGAGTCTTTTTTTTTTCATTACTGTGAATGTTCTTTCTGTAGACGCAGGTCAAGACCTTTCTGTCCCTTAGCAGAAGGTCTTCATAAATTCCTTTGGCTACAGAAAGAAAAATAGAAAAGTCATTGCACAGTAGCAAACTTTCTGCTCATAAACCTTTGTCAATTTGATTAGGCTGATTCTTGAATTATAGAAGCAGAGCCAGGAAGAGCACACTGGAAGCTTTTCTACTCTGTTAGGATTTCCCCAAGCCTAAGCTTTATCTCCATAAATGCTGAGAGTCCATGGTCACCTCTATACCATGATAAGACACTGGGAATGAGCTTTCACAGATGTGAAAATTTAGATCTATGTTTTTCATCAAACAATAGTGAAGTATACCAAGAATAAATTAACTTGGGTAACACTTTCATCATCCAAGTGTTAGGCATTTTGAGGAATGATTCTTCATGTGTGGCAATGATGCAATGAGTACAGTAAGAAGCAGCTAGGCCTTCACTCAATGTTTATTGACAGTAATGAGGTAGGTAATTATAATACATGCTGCCTGTTTTCTCAGTTGTCTTGGATGGGCTTTGACCTAGGAAGCATTTTTAGGATCGGATATATCTATCGACTGGTCTAGCTAGCATTGCTTTTTTCACAGATGCAGTATTGAAATATTCAAGGAAAGCTGTGGTCTCATTGATGTAGGTGCTTCTTTCAGTGATACACATTGCGGGTCATCCATGCCTGCCCATGCTTTGTGACTCTTGGGCATATCTTCTTACAGATTAGAATGTAAGCTTGCCTATTCGACTATAAGTTCTTGGAGTAAGAATTGTTTTTTCTTTGTATATTTGTATCCCCAGTACCTAGGAGAGTGCCTTACACATAACAGGTGCTTAATAAATGCTTGTTAATTGACATTCTCTCTATCAAGTCTATTTAATACATCAGGAGTCTTTTTTTTTTGTTTGTTTCTCTTGGTATTGAGAAAATACCAGGGCAAGCACATAAACTCCCCACTGTTATCCCTTACTCTTGTCGTGTGACTAGTCAGTCATCTTTTTTAATTGTATATTGCATCCTTTACTCTGATTCAAACCCAATGAACACATCCCCATTGCTCTCTGATAAAAGGGAAAATAAAATTTTTGCTAGTTAGCATCATTTAGCCTAGTAGTTTCAAGGGAAGAGGTAGAGAAATTCATCACTTGGTTTTGTTAGTGTTCTTGGTATCTTGATACTGTCTCTACCTACTATGCAACTAAATCTTATGTATTTACTTGTATCCAAAAATTTTCCAACATGAAGCTTTGTGTGTCATTGGTTGAGCTCTACTCTCACGTCTTATTTAATTTCACTCTTTAATCTTGCCCAATTTATGATTAAGGCTAAAAGCACTTTAAAAAAACAGAGAAGATTGTCTTTTACTGTCTTATATATGACCAGAATGTATCCCAGGCACTTTTCAATTCTTGGTTACTTAAAGAAAAATAAAATAGTCTTCAGAAACAAATTAAGTATTTGGTGCTGTTATATGATGTTGGTTTTCAGTGGGCCTCTGCTTAGCTCCTAGGACTGTTGGTGAAATTGGAACCTTAGTTCTGAATGGGCAAATGTCCAAACAAATCTCAGAGTCTCTCTCTCTCTCTCTCTCTCTCTCTCTCTCTCTCTCTCTCTCTCTCTCTCTCTCTCTCTCTCTCTCTCCCCCTCTCCCTCTCTCTCCCTCTCCCTCTCTGTCTCTCTCCCTCTCCCTCTCTCCCTCTCGTCAATTCCATCATCATGTTGATCATGAGGGAATTTACTCCTGGGAAAGAGGTTAAAAAAAATCACCTGAATTCTGAATAGTTTCTTTGCTAAATTCACCATCTGGAGAGCCTGTGATTGATTAGCTTTGGCCTCACCATTAAGTGTCAATATAATCAATGGGAATTACTATGCTAGGGTCATTACATAGATAGTTTGCCTGCTGTGTAAGTAAAAATGAAATTGTTTAAAATTTGAGGGAGAGAATGAAAGTGAAAATAAGGAATGTCAATTTGTTTGTTAGAGAAATTGGAGGCCATTGAAATGACAGTTTTTGGAAGTGTGGAGCAGTTTGGCTAAGAATAGGAATGAAGGATATTTTTTTCCAGTTTATCATAGCCAGAGTGAAGAAGTGTTAATCCCTTTCTCTTGCTTGCATACATTGCCGTTAGTGCCTACTTTACATATGTAAACATCGGAAGAGAAAAGTAGATATCTGTTACCTGGAAGAGATTTTTTTTTAAAGAGGAAAATAAAAATTTACACACATTTTTTTGTTAATTTCTGTTGACAGGTAAAACAGAAAGGGGTTCATATTCGTCTTATGGGAGAGAATCAAACTTACAGGGTTGCCACCAGGTAAGTGATAATCTATGCAGTGGAAGAGGTTGTGATAAATAGCCTGGTAAATTAGTTTGTTTTGTAAAGTAGATTATGATTTTAGATTTTGACACAGCTATTCATTGCATGTTTGCCGGTGACTATTTCTTTTAAAATATTAAATAATGAATCTCATTCTGTTCTTAATCTATAACCTCAGCTTCTGTCCTATCTTCTGATACTCAGTCACTTCAGTGTCCCAGTGATGATGTTTGTAAATAAACTATTGATGCTTTTTCATAAGGGTTCCATCGGAACAATTTCTTCATAATTCGGCAACTTTTAGAATGATAAAATTCCCAGCACCATGGAGCATGTGTCAGACCCTGGTTTTGGTGGCTATTGCCATAAATTATAGTTTTCATAGAGACTGTATGATGTTGTGTGAAAACAGGGTTGTATAGAGGGATAAAAATGTCTGTGAAAATATGATTTGTTGTCCCTTTTTGTTTCTGAATTGTTTTTGGCTGGAAGTCAAGGCCAGCAGGCTAACAGCAAAGCCGTCTCAAGGGAAGCATGCGTGAGCTAGAAAAATAAGAGGACTTTAATTAAATAATAAAATGCCAATGTAATACAAAGGTATAGCATGTGTGTATTTGTGCCTCTGTGCACTCCACATTTGCATACTTTTAACTCTCCAGAGAGAGACTGATTCTAAAAATACTATCAATAGCCAAAAGTCTATGCTTTGTTTTAAGACAATTGAGTTTTTGAAAGATGCTTTCTTTTTAATTTCAGCACTGGTATTAATAACATGTTTAAAACTCTTTCATATTTTTTAAAGCATAGACTTTTCTTTTTATTAGTGCATAGATCTGTTACTTTGGGAAACTTCAGAGAATTTAATAGCCCTTTTTAATATTCAGGGTCTTTCACTGTTTTGTTACTGCCCCAAACAGAATGCGTGTTCTTACTGTGTTAGATTGGGAATGTGTGCTCCCTGGAACTCCTTCATCACCTATCTTATTTGATGATACAGAAAATTCTATCCTTGAATGTTTAAAACAACTTCTTTAGTTTAGCTCAGAAAATTGCAAACAAAAACTAGTTTTAGGAACTGAATAGAGCCCATGTAGTTATCTCCATTATCTATCACTAATACACCTCTAAAGGTGGAATTAGGGTTGTCTTTGTGCATCTGTTTCCTTTTTCAAGTTTAGCCTGTTCCATTGCGCCCCCAGTTCAGTCATATTCTGCACATAAAGGATTGTGGAGATGAGATAAATTGTGGCTTGGTTAAGGACTAATGCAGCACATGTTGTAGAGTGCAGTTCATGGCAGTTTGTTTGGAAAGAATTCTGCAGGAAAGAAATTTACAGCGCTTCCAGTGTAGCGGAAACATCTTTGGAATGTGAGTGCAAATGTTCGGGGCAGATAGCTTGGGTGACAAACCTCTTAGTGCTGTGTCTCTAGTGTAAAGCTTTCAATTCCTGTAGAAGGTCCTATTCCTGTGTATCTGGTTTCTGAGGGTCAAAGCAGAGATCATTAAAGTTTTGGGGAGAAGAAGGTTGACAACATCCTTCCTTTTTGCAGATGGTGATGGAAGAGGTCTGTGTTTTCACTGGGCCCCTTTTGTTGGTCAATGAGAGAATAGGCGTGCTTGCCCCTGCATCCTTTCTTACTAATAGGAATTGGCGTGATTCCTTACAGACACAAAGATTTCCTCTGCTGACTAAGCGAGAGGCCCCTTAACTTGTGAAATCATCATTCAGACTGCTTGAGTCTGACTGTTTATGTATAGGAATACATACTAGGTTTGCGGGGAACACTTTCCTCTGGTGAAACTGCAGTGGTGCCTTTTTCAAGGACAAGGTGAGATGGAAAACTGGGAGGGGCCGAAGGGTAAGGGTGAAGGTAGTTCATTGTTTGATGTTTGTAATATGGGTCTTGCGAGTACACACATGTGAGTTTGTGTACATATGTGTTCAGGCAATCAATATATGTTAAATTTGTAAATAAGATAGAATGTGTTTTTCTTGTAGTATAATGATGTAGTGGTCTTCATGTACTAGACAGAAAAGGAACTCTGAACTGTGGAAGATTCCTTCATTCTTATTTCTGTTTGCTGGGTGTGAGTCTTGCATGGATCAGCGATCACTATCCATAGCATCGTCTCAGTAGTAACCATGAATAATATGGTTACTTAGGGACAAAGACACAGCAATAGTTTGGAGCCTCTTTGAATTTAGGGAATAGAGTCTGAGGGTTATAATGTGTCGACATAACTGTTTTTTTTAATTAGTTAATGAATTCTGAATTTATGTTTTTGCAGAAATTGAGAATAGAACAGGATATGGTATATTCTAAAACATTATTCAGACTTGGGTCCTTTTATTCAGTGAATCTGGACTGACCCTCAGCTATATGAAGTGCAGAGAATGAAGTTCTTGTATTTTGGGCTTCTGGTCAAAATCAGGAGATCATAGTTGAGATTAGTCACCGCCAAATGAGAAGGGGATGCTCTCATAGATGAGAAGTGATTTACTTTTATTTCTTCCCTTTTCCTTTATGACAGAGTTCTTGAAGTGGGGAGCATTTAGATGTCAGGTTCTAAGAATCACCAAAGGCATGATGACCGTGTATTGGTGGGTCATGTGAACAATATCAGGATGAACAATGTATAAATTCAGCTCCATTAATGTGCATATGTATACTGTGACCCCATGCCAAGGGGCTTTTGAAGAAGCTACAGAGAATTAGAAGGAAGCAACAGGTACTGTCATTAAAGGGGAAGAGAGTATGACATTATATTGGTTGGATCTTAATAATTTTAGTTTTTAATGTCTGTTTTATTTCTGTTGAGGATTTAGTTGTCCAGTTCTTAGCAGTAATAGTGGTAGTCATGTGACTTATACAACTTGTAAGTCTTATAGCAGACAAACAAAAGCCATCATTCTCTTTTTTTATCCACCAGCTATTTTTAATGAAAAGCAGTAATGGGGTAATAGAAAGTCAATGAATCACTTAATTGTGAACTTTCCTGAGATAAACATGGGCATGCTGTATTTACTAACCCAGTGTTTTAAGGGAGAGGAAAGAAGAAAATCATAGGGATTTTTAAAAAACAGAAAATGACATTTTTGCTCTTCCCTTACTAAATGATGACAAAACTAATTTAAATCAAATCAGCTTGTGGAAATCACACCCAGGCTGAAAACACCCCTGCCAAAATGCAACCTCATACAACTTTTTACTGGCAGAGAGAAGAAAATGTATAATGGAAAGTCTGACAGGAACTAAGTCGAGTGGAAATGAACTTTTTAGTAAGGTGGTCCAAGTTAAGTGCTAGAGCTAATGACAGTTTCTCAGCAAGCATTGCCGGAGACCACGGGAAGACATATTTCTTTCTCCTTTGTAGCCCTGGATGATTCCAGTAACTGGCTTGTTGATGTCACTAGGACAAATTATGGCAATGAATACAGGGATTTTCTTGCATAGGGAAATGGAAGGGAAAAGAACACGGTATTGAGTGTCAAGTGGTTATCTACAGTTTACTTTTTAATATCTTTATCCAAGAAGTTCAAAGTACTTTTGAGTTGGAGGTAGAAGACCCAAATGCAGTGTCCACCTCTACCTGTGACCTTGGGATTGTCCTTTGTTGTTTTGTCTTTATATTCTCTTCCTAAGAAGGATGATGTTCCTATCTATGGAACTGTGACATTCATGCAAGGAAGATAAGTGAAAGAATGTTTGTGAGTTCCCTTGGGACTTTTCTAAAGAAAATTTAGAAATGGAATGCATTATTCTTTATTGTGATGTTTACTTGGTAAAACCTCTTCATCTGAGATTGGTCTGAAACCTTTGTTAGTCTTTCTGTCTAAATCATATAGGCATTTTTAGATAATGGGATGACTAGTTTTTATAAGAATTTTCAAATGAACCATCAGAGCCTTACTTAATACAAGTAAGATTAAAACTCTGTGCTTCTCCAAGGCTTTACTGCACTTGCGTTCATGCAGGTGGATATGTCCAGAGAGGCCGGTGCTTTCTGTTTAAGCTCCCCTGACCAAATTGATTGAACATAAACTTTTTTGAAATCATTTATTTTTTCTATACCTTCAACAACATTCATGAGTTATGTGTACACTAAGGTAGGAATGTATGTTTCTAAAAATGTTAAAAGAGTGAGGTAATACAGAAATATATTGAATAATCAAAGCCTCTGCAGTTCTTTTTGGAGCATCCTTTATTGTTACAAAATCTGTGTCTGTTAACTTAGGGACATAATGTGGATTCTGCAATAATTTATTCTTCTCATGAAGACATCATGATAGGTATATTATGTTTAAAATACACTTCATTCTTAAAACAATTATATTTTAAAAATAAGTTTTGTTGATGCTTCTTATTTTTTATATCATACTAATTTGTGGAAATACCCTTCACCCCTGCCAGAATTAAACCTTCCCTTGTAACAAAGAAAAACTGTTAAACAAAAACACCTGGTACAGTGACTTTTTCTTCTAGTGTGACTATATAAATATTCTCTCCTATCTGTCCTCCAGCTTTTTAGAGAGGAGAGAAATGCATTTCATTCTCCACCCTCCAGAACCAAGAGAAGTTTTTGAGTTCTTGACGGATAAGTTTCCTTTTAGGGATCTTTTCACTTATGTTGTAGTCATTGAATAATTATACATTTTTACTCAAGGAACTCACTTTTAAGTATCTTCCATTTTTGATTTTTAAAAAACTGAAGTAGCAAATATAGATTCCCTACTCCTAATTTGTAAGCAATTAAAAACTTGAAAACAAAGCCTTTAGAGCCAAAAATCAATAAGGGAAAGCCCACAAGCAGAGAAGGCACTGAAACATATTTTGTTTTCTCTGAAATTGATATTGACCTCTGAGAACAGAAATGCACATTGTGTTTTTATTTGAGAGATATGTTGTATTGGAATTGTAATGATCTGAGACATTATGTGTGTTTTACATGAAAATATTATGATTTTATACTTTATAAATATTTTGGAGGGAGTAAGGCTAGATGAAAATATTTAAGCATTTTTTTCCATTTTATCATTCAAAAATATATGTATTTTTTGAGAAAAAAATGATAAAATCTCCATTTTAAAAGTGTTTTTTCTACCTTGCCCAATTTTTTTCTCTTTTATTCTATAACATTTCTAGATTTCTTTCACGTCTCCAGTCTAGGAGCTATTGTGAAGGTATGTGAAAGCACTGTGTGATGACAGTTGACTTAGAGGTTAGTGAATCACTTCCCATGTCCTTTCATGGATAATTTTAACAGTAATAAGCAATATCTGTACCTTTTTAGGTTTTGAGTCTAGCTATCTTAAAATAATTAAATAGGAAAATTCTGGATGAGAAAAAGTGGTAGAACTTTGGCGCTAGAAGGGCCCTCTGAGATCATTTAGTCTAATTTATTTTAAAGAAAAAGACTTGGGTCTCAGAAAAGTAAAGTTGCTTGCCAAAGGTCACACAAGGTAATGGCAAACTCAAGACTGGCCTCAAAATTATGTCACTTTTCATGACACAATGCTACAGATAATATATATATATAATGATAAATACAAATACATTTTATACATATACCCACACACATATGTAAAATATCGTAATGATCTTATCTGTTTTACTCTGCAAGGTCATACCACATTTCCTTTTTCTGAGGTTTCTCCAAGCATTTATCCGTTCTGTTTGGAGAGAAGAATGAATTAGGGAAAGAACATAAAACAGCCCAACCTCTGCACCTCAATTTCTTAGGGTCATTAAGATATTTTGAAGAATAACCTGATCCTGTGTGTTTGCAAATTATTTTGATATCATAGTAAAATCTAGAGAAATTCTCAATATTAAGAGAAACAACCCTATTTTCTTAGGAGATCCTTATTCATTCGCCGTCACATTGTTATAAAATTCTCTATTTCCCTGCCCTCTCCCCCACACCCATCATTTGCTATTAATTTGAGAGACTAGGATTCTAATGTAAGTAGCACTAGCTGACGAAATAGTCTTTTAAATAAATTATTGAGCATGCATGTAGTCTCACTCTTCCTTTATGAGCTAGAAATACCAAGAGGTGTCAGTTATATAATACAATAATTATGTAATACAACTATAATTTGTATTATATCAGGAGAGTCAATGAGAACTGCACATTCTTAAATAGCACTTTATACTTACAAAGTACCTTTCAATATATTTGACCCTTAAAAGTGCTTTGTGAGTTTGATAATTGCATTACCCCCTAAAACCTGGTCTTTGTTGAGATGTCATTTTGTAGCGCCCTTAAAAATAATCTTGGGTTTTTCCTTAAAGACTTTGTGGATTTCTTATAATAGGCTTTCTCATTTTATGTAAGTTCTAGGCTAGAACTTGATTGGGTCACAAACAAGAAATAATATTACATGAATTGGACTGTCTCACTGATAGAAATTATATGCCCCCAAACCTAACACCAAAACACAGATTAAATAGTTAGAATATAGTTCTGTCCCCTCTCTTAATTCCCATCTTGTTAAGAGGTTCTGCTGATTTTTTGATTTACAGCAGTTTTTAATGAACCTTGCCAAATGCTCTGTCCATGAGATCAAAACTAAGAATCCACCTTAAAAACTCAGAAGAATTTTGCCCAGTAGTTTAAGACAACAAGAGAATCGAAAGATCATTGAAATTGCACTGGGTTGATTTATTTATGAGACAACATAAGAATGATGTTCTAGAATTTAAATTGAAATTTCATCAGAACTTAGGGATTAACTTCTCAATTTTTATTGAAAGCCTTGGGGGGGGAAGCATTAAGGGAATTTTGACAACCACTAGCAATTAGGATTTCAATTCTCCCTAAATCATTGCATGTGATAAAGAAATCTATATATTATGACTAAACAAATAATGCAATCAATGGTAAGTCATACCAGTGCACTTGTGTACTTGAATTTCAAAGCAGAATAGCCTCAAGGTTGGTTCTTTATTCTTGGATATACCAAACTTTGCTCTTCCAAGGAAGGATTGGATATGTCACACACAGGTAAATATGTATATTCGTGTAAACACACATATTTAACTCTTAAATCATAAGACCTTTTGTGTCTTACAAGTATAAATAAGAAGAAACAGCTAGCATTTATATAACTATACAATTGCAAACTGCTTTGCAAATATTTTTTACTTTAAGAACTAAAAAGCAGTGCATTTTAATAGTGTGAAAAGGAAATGAGAAAAGCCTTTCCTTTAAAAAAAAACCATTTATTTAAAGTGCTTAAATATTTAAACAGATTCTTTCCCCAAAAGGACCACTTCATCAAGAGTGTCCATTGACCTAGGAATCAGGAGATTTCGGTCTTACATTCTGTCTCTGTCCTTAACAGTCAACATGCATTTATTAAACATTGAAGATACAGTGTTCTTGATTTATTCCTTAAATGAAGGCATGTGACCTTAGGCATTTCCTCATCTGTAAAATATAATAGTTGAACTAGACCTTGGAGACCCCTTTTAGCTCTAAGATTCTGTAATTCTATAAGTGCTAGGTAGTATAGTAATGCTAGATGCATTTGTAGTTTATAATCCTTCCAGAGGCTTTTTGATAAATGAATTTCTCTTCTCTGTCTAACATAACACTTTCATGAAACTAACAGTTTTTGTCCTTGTCCCCCCAACCCCAATCTTACAGTGAAATGTCTCAGTGAATTTGGATTTGTGTTTCTTCTCTAAGAACATTTCCTTCCAATCCCTCACAAACTATTTTTATGATTTTTGGAAATAGATTTGATTTAATAACAAAGATAGAACCAGAAATATTTCACTTTAGCTTTCAGGTAGTGAACCTCACCTCTCTGTGTCTACATGTGCAGGGGAGAGGAGGGCAGCACACATGTATGTGTCTGTGATGTGTGTGTTTTCATGCACACAAAATAATCGCTCTTTTTCATTTGTACTTTGTGAACATCAGGGTACTGAATCTTTGTAGTTTTATTGGTATTGTATACAATAAGTTATTAAATTTCATCTCTGTAATACACCTGCAGTAAAATAACAAAACATTGCCGCACTTAAGGAACATGTGTGTGTGTGTGGTACGTTGCCCCCCTCTTCACTCCAGCCCTCCCCCTAACAGCTGCTTACAGATTTCAAGATCCATTGTATATATTCCCTTGAGCCCACCTCTAATAATCGAGACACATCTGCCATTGCAGTATTATAGGCATATGTAGTTTTATTGAAAACTATACCTGTAAAAAATTAAATAACTCCTACCTCAATTAAATTGGCAAGCTACCTTTTTCAAAGATCATATTGCAGACCTCTGGAGACCTAGTGAGCTCATTTTATTCTTATATTACAAATCACTAAATGTGTTATTTTTGTTTAGTCAAGTAACTAAGATTTCCTCACACTTTGATGGCAAATGCCTTTCATCCATTATCACTTTTTCCTTTCTTCCATCCCTGCCTTTACATATACAAATATCATACAAACTGTGCTAAGCAAACATTTCATATTTGACTGCAATAGTCACAGGCTAAGATATTCACAGCTAAAGGGTCTGAACCTGCAGCTTAGCTGCTTCTTAATTTACTCCAGTAAGTGTTAAACATGAACATGCACAGGGGCTACAGAATTGGGTTCAGATTGTTTATTATTAACTCATCTTGTGCTTAGGTAAAGGATTTTCAGAATTCGTTTTGAGAGTCATTACAACATGATAATACCTCAGTTAGAAAATGATATAGTAATACAGAAGAAATGCACCAAAGAGCTGATTCCAGGTATTAGAAGTTAGATTATTTGACTTATTTCCTCAACTTACCATTTACTCACTGTGAGACTTCCGGATTAGCTTGTTCATCCTAGCTCTGATACTTCTAAGGTATTTTTCCTCTAAAAACTCGATAGCAAAAAATATATTTAATCTTACAAGATCTTTTGAGTAATAATAAGATATTGCATGTTTGTAAACTATTTTGAGCTCACCTAAAGGGAAGTACTACTGTAAAATCTAGAGGAATGTGAAATATTTATGGAAATCTTAATGAGTCACCATTCAACTGTCCAGAATATTTTAAAATGCTTCACAATGAATCATATATGTAGATATTATGGTGATTTCATTAAAATAAGATAAACTAGATTAATAAAACTTGAGAAAATTTGGAACTAGAATGCCCAAGAGATAAAACAAAATTGTATATGTTCTCTCATAAAGAAAAACATTTATCATCACATCTTTTCTTATCTGGAAGCAGATTTTAATGTTATAAAAAAGAGAAATAAACTGAAAATGGATCAACAGAGACACTGATAAAATGGCAACACGTAAACCACCCACTAAAAAGTGGATAGTGCGGCAGGCTATATGTTACTGAAGGGAAGAAAGGTTTAATGGGATTTGCTTTAGGGAGTGTCAGGAGCAAGGATGTTACATTGGCAACTGCTTAGGCTAACTATTTAGTTGAGTGTCTAATAATTCATTTCTCATTTTCATAATACCATGTTTTGAAAACTGTGGTAATTTCCAGTCAATTCAAAGTAGTTAAGCCAGTATACTCAATATGTACTTCATTTGATCATCAGCAGGAATAGCAGTGTCAACACTACAAATACAACCACCAGCACCATCATGTTCATCATAGCCTATTCTCAAGAGCCTCTTCTTATATTCAACTCAATAAATATTAAAATACTTTTTTTGTTCAAGGCTTTGGATAAGACAGTGTACTTACTAGCTAGTAACAACTCTTCCCCTTATGATAGCACTTCAAGGTTTATGAAGTGCCCGCCTTACCTAGAACATTGTTAGCTAGGTACTATAAATATTTTTGTCTCCATTTCACAGATGAGAAAACTGAGGATTAGAGAGATAAGTGACTTGTCCAGGATCACATATCTAGTAATTAATGAATCTCTAACTTGAATTACTAATTGGTCCCTCATTCACCAGTCTATCCTTAACACAACTGCCAAATGGATATCCTTCAAGCTCAGGACTGACTATACTCCTCCTTTACTCAAGAAATGTCTTCATTGGTTCTCTGATGCCTTCTGAAATAAATAGATACTTTTTTTTCATTTAAAGGTCATTGTCAATCTGGCTTTAGCTTTACCTCCATCTTTCTTTTCCAGACTTATTATATATTAATAGCTAGCATTTATATACTGGTTAAAGGTTGCAAAGTGATTTATGTGTGTGTGTGTGTGTGTGTGTGTGAGAGAGAGAGAGAGAGAGGTGCTTTTTTAATTCCCAATTTACAGGTTGGGAAATTGAGGCTGAGAGACATTAAGTGGCTTTCCTAGGACACGTAGCTAATAAATTACTCTTCTTCACATATTCCATGGTCCAGCCAAACTAGTTTACTTCCTCTCTCTCATATGCCATTTTCTCCCTGTCTCCATGCCTTTTCACAGGCCATCTTCCATACTTGAAATGCACTCCATTTAAGCTTCATCTCTCAGCATACTTAGCTTCTTTGAAAGCTCAGCTCGAACCATTTCCTGTGATAGACTTTTCCCCACCAAAGATAACTTATATATATATATATATATATATATACATATATATACACACACATGTGTACATGTGTATATACACATATTCATATGTGTATATATAGTAAATAAAAATGCATACATATATAGGAATTTAGAGCAAATGTGAAATTTTTACAACTTATATATTTACAGCAATGCCCATATATGTTTTTCTCTATGTTCTATCTACCTATAGCTATATACATTTTAATGATAGAAGATAGGTTCCATGAGAACAAGAACTACTTTTTTTTGCTTCGTATTCTCATTTCCTAGAACAAACCCTGATGTATAATATATGTTTGTTAACTGGTTCAGTTGCAGTGCTTCCAGCTAATCTTCCTTGATTACAAATCTCATCCTCTAACTTCTGCTCACCCCTTCCATGTTTCCCTTTTCAAGGCCTTCTACAACTCATTGGCCTAAATCCTGCTCTTCTAAACTTAACTCACAATACTCATTTCCTTCATGTTCACTACACTGTTTTGGAACTGGACCACTCAGCTTCCCTTTTTAAGATATGTCACCATTATCTATCCAATGCAGTTCAATTAAGCAAGCATTTACTAAGGGCTTCCTGTTTTCAGAGCACTGTGCTAAATTTTGAGTGAAATACAAAGTTTCGATGAAATGATGTCTGTGCTCATGTAGTTTATAGACTGGTAACATTAAGTCCTGAATCCCCTTCCTGTTGCCACCCCTAACATGCCTTTTGACATTCTACCCACCCTTTTAAGGTTCATCTTGAATACGATCTTCTCCATAATAAATCTGTCCCTGATCTCCCCATGTTGAAAGCTTTGTTTTCCCCTTAGCCTTTGCATAGCGCTTTGTACCTTTGTTATGTTTTCATCATAATCTATTCTTCCTTATAGTCATTATACAGTGTTATATATTTTAATGCTAGATTCCAATTTCTATGACGACTATGCTTGTCATATTTTAATGATCTTTGTATCTCTCATCAAAGCCCAGAATGGTGCTTTGCCTATAAGAGTCACTTAACAAATGGCTTTTGAAAGGATAGACTGATGGATAGAAAGAAGGAAGGATGGTGGAATCTCATATTTAGAGCACGGGGATCATCTAGTCCAACTCTCTCATTTTGTGGCCAAGTAATCTTAGTCCCAGAAAGCTCAAGTAATTTGACCAATTCTCCCCCAAGACGGAAGGAAGGACAAATGGGAGAATGAGAAAAATGGGAGCAGGAAATAAACAGAATAATAGGAGACAAAGAGCATTATCTTTGAATAGGAAGTTTCATATTTAAGAAAAGTTGAATTGAAATTGATCCCCTGGGTGGCTAGGTGGTGCAGTGAACAGAACACCAGCCCCAGAGTCAGGAGGACCTGTGTTCTAATCTGTCCTCAGGCACTTAACACTTTCCTAGCCATGTGACCTTGAGTAAGTCACTTAACCTCAATTGCCCTCCAAAAAAAAAGGCAAGAAAATGATCTCCCAGGCAACTGACTCAACCCACTGCTGATAATCAGGGCAGAGACTTTCACTTTTGGTTTTGTAGCCTTGTTACTCGGTATTTACTAAACACTTAACAAATACTAGGTGATTAATCATTAGGATTTTGTCTAGATTATCTTTTCTCTTACAGCTTTACTTTCCTTGGAAGCTCTGTTTCTTAAGGGCAAAAATTCTGCCATCATCATAGCATATATCTCTTGACCATTTTATATATTTTTCTCTGGACCTGTTGGGATTAATGGTTTATCTTTCTCAAGGAAGTGAATGTGAAGTGGAGTTTTTAAACAGGAAATAACTTGGTATAGGAGCGAAGGTAGAGCATTTCAAATATTAGTGACTCCTTGCAAATAAGCACTAGATGAAACATGAGTGGATATGTAGAGAGACAACCAGAAATCAATGAGCAAAGATTATTTCTCTGTAGAGTACAGCTCGCTGGTGAATCACTTCAGAATGATGGTCATAATTTTTCATTCTGTGTTAGAAGGAGTAACGTGGTGTGAGCAGATGTTTAGGGAGAATGATTACAAGGAGGAGATGCTGGAGGAGATGAAGGAGTACTGAGACAGAGGCACAGCTAATGGGGAAAATTGTCATTCAACATATAAAGTTCTCTTACCTATTTTTCCCCTTCCTCTACCTTGTTCTGTGTCTTAAGGACACAGTAGGGCCCGGAGACAAGAATTTCATCGGGGAGAACAATACTTCCCTGAATCCTTTCTGAATCATGACTTCTTTGTTTATGGAAAATAATTCCTTTCTTCTAATTTTGTCCTATTAAAGGATAAGGATCTTTGCCCAGAGTGCTGGGGCAGGAGTACGTATATTCAGGGGGGATGTCATAATGTGCCTGAAAGAATGCTAGATTTGGAGTTAAAGGCTGCTGACTTACCTATGTGACCTTGGGCAAGTAGTTTCACATTTTAGAGCTTTGTTTCCTATAAAATAATGAGGCCTTACTAGATGACCTCTAAGGGCTCTTCAGACTTTAACCTCTTATCCTAAAATACCGTGACCCATTTCCTTCTTTAGTTATTATTGATGCTGTTACCTCCTCAATGTCTTACATCACTCTTATCCACAACTGGGGCAAATGACAGAGACCCCAGAGCAAGTGAAGTATAGCTGCACCCCTTAGGGAAGTCCAAATAATGCACACTGTTTAGTTTAGCAAGAGGCAGCAGCAATCTTGGGCAGAAAGGCTGCCACGGCAGCCTTTCCTTGGCAAAAATGTACTAAACACTTACTTTCAGCAACAATAGCAACATAGTGGCCTGCCCACTGTTACTATGTAAGTTTTAATAACTTAAAACTACACGAAGTCTTTTGGAACACCTTGTATATGAATACGTAGAGAAGTCAGGCCCAATGAGAACTACAAAGAAACATCTTCCAAATAGATTTTTACTCTTTTCATCCTTCTCCTTCCTCCTCCCCTTTATTACAATAATTCCCCCCTTCACAGTTTTCCATTAAGTTGGTCTTTTTAAAAAACGTTGTTTCAAGATTTGTCTCAGGCAAAGATTAATATTATTGTTCATAGAGAACTAGAGAAAAAGCGAAGTTGAATCAATACCTGGGGCCTTGTAGCATGGAGAAAGGGCAATGTTGCAATGAAGCCAAGTTCAAAGTATTACCAGAATTTGGTTGAAACTGTCTTTGTTTAAAACAACTTTCCATTGTTTAAGATTTCTTACTCTCTAGGCTGATAGGCAAGGTGTTCTATCCTGTGTCTTTTGCCATCTCTGCTTTTTTCCCCATCTATTGCTGCCCATCAGCATATATCTGCAAAGAACAAAAGACAGATGCAAATGAATGCATTTGCAGTCATTATTCAAGAATGTATATTAGGCTAGTTTGTTAGATAATTATTCAAGTTTATTAAGAACATACTATGTCTTTGACACTGAAGATCCACTGACAAAAATGAAGTAATCCCTACTTTCAATGAGATTATATCAGTGGAGATAACATGTATGTATGTAAGTACACAAAAAAGAAGTCCAGGATAATTTGTTTAGAGAGGTGGCAGTAGCAGCTGGGAGTCTCAGGAAAGGTAAACCACTGAATGTTGTGATGTAGTGGAAAAAGAAAGACAATACACAGATTGTGTTCAGAAGACCTGTGTTTGAATTGGCACTGTCTGATCTCGAGGAAGGGAGAATCACTTAACATTTCTCGGTCTGGTTTTACTGCCCTGTAAAATGATGGTGTTGAACAGAATGAGCATTGAGGTTCCTTCCTGCTCTAAATCCTATGACCCTATGGGAATTGGTAACTAATAATGACTTAGGTAGGGTCATCTACAAATAATATAGTTAGCACAGACAAGCCAACGAGTGAAAACACGAGCATTTAAAGATGTGCACACTGTCATCTCACATTCTGGGTGAGCACTATTGGTGAGGATTGTACTTTTATAGGCAAACTGATTAGCCAAACAGTTGTCACCACTGCTTCTGCTCATGCCTTCTCATTGGCCTACAGAGTGTGAGTGCACAGTCTAACTGACAGCTGTCTGTTGTCAGTGTGCCATCCTGGCTGTCTTTAACATTGATTGAACAACAGCACAGACATCTGTAGAGCTATCTGGAGCTCTGACAGGGATGCCCTGCCTGCCAACTCTGATTTGATTTGGGGGGCCTGGTACTCAGAAAGGAATATCCTTGAGGAACCTGGAAGGGAATTTGACTCACTTGTCCATCTTATGGTTGGATAAATTGTCAATACATCTAGCCTTGAAGAAACTAGCATACTGAGTTTTTGGTAACTAGGACAGTGAGATGGTTTGGAAGACATTAACTAGTTTCTGAGGACACTAAGACTGTATGATTCTTCAGACTGTTAACTAGTTTTGGGTTCTCAAATAGTTTGAGTAATTGGAAAATGAATGGGATGTGAAACATTGTTTTAAGAAAACTCAATCTGAGTTCTGGATAAGAAGCAAAGGTTTTTACCTTTCTCTCACATATTCTCCATCTAAAAATGATAAATAAATTAAAAAAGAAACATTAGTAAACATCTTTACTGAACACAAGACTTTGTGAAGAGAGAAGCCAGAAGCTACAGCAATTCAAGAGAAAAACCAGGCATGAGCTCAGGTAAACAGGTCAGAAGACCATAGCAGTGCCTTAACCAGGAAAAAGCCCCTGAGAGAAGGAAGACCATGTCAGTATCATAGTCAAGGGGACTCTAACTGGGGACGCTGAAGTTTGCTCGTTCTCTGAGCCTAGATACACTTGTGGAAGTGAAAGTCAGCCTCTGGGAGCCCAGGAAATCCAGATCATGTGCACGCAGGGCATGACCATTTCCATACAAAAATTCAAGAGGAGATCAAAACTGGTCATGGCTCAGAATCTCAAACTGAAAACTAAGGTTAGAAATAGGAATAAACAGAAAATGACATTGACTAATATGAAGAGATATTATACATTGAGAGGAAACTAAAGAAAAACCAGGAACAGAGTTACTTCCCATTTGTGAGTAGATCCTCTGGAGGAAAAGCAATCATTTGGCTACAGCAACTATAAGAGCACCTAGAAGAAATAAAGCAGAAGGTTAAAAATTAAAATAAAACTTCTTGAAGAATAAAAAGAAAAAAAGCAAATAGCATAGGATAGAAAGTAGAAAATCTTAGCAGACTTCTTGCAATTAAAATAGAAAAAAACAGAGCTCAATGGCTTTATAAGAAAACAAGAAATATTAGCACAAAATTAAAAGTTTTTTTTTAAGGAAGAAAGTGTTTGTTATCTACTCTTTTTAAAAAGTGACTTGGAAAACAGGTTTCAGAGAGATAATTTAAGAATCTTTAGATTGCCTGAAAACCAGAACAAAAAAAAGTCATGACAAAGTATTTTAAGAAATCGTAAATCAGATTCAGAGGACAAATTAGGAATCTACCAGTCACCTTTTGAAATGAAATATCATAAGCAAATGTCATGGGCAAAATCCATAGCTGCTAGGTCAGAGAAAAAATTCTGCCAATGCACAGAACGAAATAAATTTAGTACCAAAGAACCAACCAGGATTGTGTAATACCTCATAGCAGTCATTCTAAAAGGAAAGAAAATCTTGCAATAAAATATGCCAAAAGATAAAAGATAAATGTGTACAACCAAAAACGACTTAACCTGCAAGATTGCAGATAATCCTACAATAGTAAAAAAAATGGAGACTTTTTTTTGGATGAAAATATCAGAAATGAGTAGAAACTTTGAAATGAAAGCACAGGATTCAAGAGAAAGCACAGTAAATGCATTTGAACAACCGAAGATGCTAGATTGCTTATATTCTAATAGAGGTAAAGGAAACAAATGGACCTTTAGAATCTTAATATCCTCAAGGATTGCAGAGGGAATTATATTAGGCATATAGAGGGACTAGGGGTTATTTTATGTTTATGGTCATAAGAGGGGAAGCAAAAAGAAGGCAATATATGAGGAAAAATGTGAGGAAAAGGGGGATGGAACTTACTATGTTTCATAATTGGGTTCTTGGGAAGAAAAGTGTACAAACATATAAAAAAGTGAAAGAAGTATACATCATATGGATCTTACTCTTATGTAAACAGTAGATACTCGCTTCTCTCTCTCTTTCTCTCTCTCTCTCTTTCTCTCTCTCTCTCTCTCTCTCTCTCTCTTTCTCTCTCTCTCTGTCTCTCTCTCTGTCTCTCTGTCTCTCTCTCTCTCTCTCTCTCTCTCTCTGTCTCTGTCT